>NC_063190.1:27078768-27283768 GCF_017589495.1 Alosa alosa | reverse complement strand
AGCGAGACGGCCAAGACCCCGAGCAGCTCGGACTCCCTCACCTCCCCAACCTCCTCCTCCCGTTCGTCCCCTTCGCAACCGCCCGCCACATCCCCCTCCAAGCCTACCGGCTCCACATCGCCTTCCAGCGGCTACTCCAGCCAGTGTGAGACGCCCACCAGCTCTGTGCGGACGGCGGCCATCTTCGGTCCTTCCCCGATGGGCTGCCGGATGCGGCCTAAGCCTGCGGGCCAAAAGTCCAGGGCCAGCAGGGTGAGGCTGTCCCTGCAGCTGCCCGAGACAACAGCTCCGCCCGCCGTGGACGAGTCCGCTGACCCAGTCAAGCCTAGCCGGCGGTACTCTGACTCCTCGGCCACAGTCAAGACCAAGCAACGGTGCCTGAGCATGCTGCTACCAGTGGTGACCCAGGAGGACCTCATGAACGTGCGCCTGCGCTCCGTCTCCAGCTCCGACAACGAGGGCGGCCGCTATGAGGGCTTCGCTGAGGCCATTGCCGAGGAGGCGGAGAGAGACACCCCGACTCCTTCCATTGAGAGCCCCAAGAACAAGCCGCCAGTTGCGCCCAAACCTGCAGTGTCCACATGGCAGCCGGTCGTGACAGCTCAAAAGGACCAGCCAGAGACCCGGGAGCCCCAACAACACAACGGCCCAGAGAGGCGACGTGCTCCAATCCCCAAACCCAAGAGGTCTTCCCTCTCGCTGTCAGGCAGCGGCAGTGGGGAGCACCACACCCAACCGAACCTCGGCAGGTCGCTCTCCTCCAGCGTCTCGGAAACACAACTCCCAAGCAACACCTTCCTGAGACAAAACACAGACTCATATTTATGTGATCCTAATGACAAGCGCAGAATGGGGCCACCCCAAGTTGCCAAGAAACCTGAGGTGCTCATACTGCCCAACGGCCACGGTGTCTGTAACAAGGATGGGATGACCGGCCACATACCAGCACATGCCACTCAGGACCAGAGACTGGTTAATGGTGGAAACATTGCAATGCAACATTATATGTCTACAGGACACAGGCATGGCAAATACAATACCATGGGTAAGGCACAGCGTGCAGAGTACACACTGTCTGTCGTTGACAGTTCTAGTCTAAGGTGTTGATGATTAATGAAACACCCCCTTTGCATTCTAGGGAGAAACCCATCAAGTGAGAGATATCAGCACGGAGTTTCAGACCCACGCATGATGCAGGGGTTTGAAGAGGGGCAAGATGAGGTGTTTGCCAGTAAGACAACATCTCGTACAACTGAGGACCTGTTCACCATCATCCACAGGTGAGCTTTAACTTTTCACAAACAAAAGAAACTGAAACAAAAATGAAAAAGACAGAAAATCTTGAAATATCACAAATGTCCAAGAATTATCAATAATTTTCCCCATGTGATGCTTTTGTATTTGCATACTTAGCAGTTTTCAGGTATTTATATTGCAACGCCAGTCCTTAAAATATTGCAATACCAAAACAGCGCTGTCTTAGCAAGTCAAGCTAATGCCTCGTCACAATCCTTTCACACTCACAGGTCAAAGAGGAAGCTCCTGGGGCGCAAGGACTCCTTCGAGGGCCGTCCGAGTGATATGGGCATGCTGACCATGGGGGGCACCCCTCGGGCCTCCTCCCAGAACGACAGCTTCATGGCCCTGCTGCGGAGGACCCGGAGTGCCAAGGCGGCCCCCGGTGGACGGATCTCTGCCACAGAGCTCCTGAAGAGCTCCAAGCCCACCACCGCCAGCGGTCAGCCCTACGACGCCACGCGGCCATGAAGGGACCACACACCTCTAAAACGTCTCAGCCCCACTTTATATTAAGTGTGCCTATCAGAGTGATCTTACATGAATAAATAATAGCACTGTGCACTTTTCCTGTAAGTATATATAATTACATGTTGTTATCCCAAACCCAAAATATCACCCTCCTTATCCACAGTTCAGCGTGTAATTGCATGTATTTATATGGAAAGCACATAAAACTCATTAGTTAAAAAATATGTACATAGAACCTACGTACACTTCATCTAAAGTGGGGCATTTTTCTTCCATTTGTTTTTGTTTGGCTTGTTTGTTTTGTCTGGTAATTTCTTATTGTGTTTTAACTATGTGAATTAACAACAAAGTTATGTGTCATGATGTTGCACATTTTCAAGTGTATGAAAAACGCCATAAAACATAACAGAACACAACTTCAAGGCCGAAACAATGCCATAGTACAAAAAATATAGTGTTTTTGTTGTTGTGGTTGCTGTTGTTGTGTGCCTTGCCTGAGAGTTGCTCACCTGTGTATGCCAAGGATCTTTGCTTCGGAGTGAATGGCCTGTAAATAGCTTCTATCTACTACTGCACTGTGGCTCAGTAATTTGATTCACCAAAGGGGAAATGTATCAGCACTTTACATTAACCTTCCATTAGAGATACAGCCCGCCATTCTGGAAAAAGAGTGTTGATATTTGCCAGCCAATGACATCCTAGCCTTTCCCCCAGTGCTCCTGAGGCACTGTGTCGGTTGGAACAGTTAAGAGCAGTAGGACTGTGTTTGTATGAACACCAGTGGTTGGGATGGACAGCCAGTGAGACAAAAAAATAAAGTTGTGTGTGATGAATTAGAATTGCGGACTGCACCTTTAATTAACATTAATTCAATGCAGGAGTTAGAACTTATTAAGTATTAACACCATCGATAATTACCCAGTTTGTTGGTTTCTGCTGATGTTTGAGGTTTGTTCATGATAGCTAATAAGCTGAACAACGTAATTAATTTTATATTTTCAATGTTTCATTAATTAAGACTTTGAATATAACGTCTAATTTATGTCCTAAATTACTGGTGATCATACATTTCAGCTTTTAATGTTAGCCTACATACAATTAACTGATTCTAATGTTCATGGTTTATTTAACAGCCAAATATGCATTAACTAATATAAGTTAAAGGAATGTTAATGTAGAGTGTTACCAGCAATGCTTTCCCCCAACCACGTATGTGTCAACACCCACTCAAATAAAGCTGGGGTAGAGAGAATGATGTTTAATAAGACTGAAGTAAACTGGAAGACCAACCTGAACTGCTACTTGCTATTTAAATCTATCTCTGTACATGACAATCAAAACAGAGCTCCTAGGGCTAGAAAGACCCGAAACTTTGATGTGATTTGATGAGAATGGGGTTGGGGAGATGGGGGGGTGGTGAAATGCTTTTATGAAAAATGTGAATAGAAATATTCTACAGATCTATCTTTAAGATAATCATATAATGTGCAGTTTGAGTGAAATTCAGTGCTCTGATCAAAGTAATTAAAAACATTTATTCACCTATACACTCTGCTGCCATATTATTAGGGGTCCAAGCAGAGAATCTGCTGGAACCCTGGGTTTGTTCTGATTATTATTTTTCATCATAGGTTACCAAATTAGTGCATGATCTTATTTTTTCTTTTTCGCACGGCCAAATTTCCGTCAAGGATTCCCGGGACACTGAAAGACCGGGGGACACGAAACTTGGTGGGCATTTTTCGTTTTCATCTGTTTCATGGGGCCATACAATAAAATAATTTATGTGTACATGTAGTGACCGTACACCAACATAGTTTTCTGTGAATATCTTGAGAACCGTAGGGCCTAGGATGACCAATTTTGCGTATGTTTTCCTCCAGGGGTCATGTTAACCAATTCCATATGCACACATGTGCATAAACAGATGTTCACACACATACATTCACAGTAATCATACGTATGCCACATACACACACAGTAGATATATGTACGCATGCATGCACATGCACACACACAGGCACATCCAAAGCACATGCACGTACACACACACACACACACACACACACACACACACACACACACATAAACACGTACACGCACAAATGCACACAATTCAACAATTTCTCAAAATTATGAACAGGCAAGATGGGGGTGGGGTTGTATAAAATGTATTTTACATGTGAAATCTATGAACTAATCATGTTTTGGTACTTGTTGTATGTTGCAGATACCAGTAAGAATTGTGTGTGCATAATGCAATTCAGTGAGACAGTTAGAAACATATATGCCTTTCACCTTTTGTTTTTAGCCAGCAGCCAGACCAGCAGATACCCTGACTTTGCTGAATTACTGAAGCTAAGCAGAAACAAAGTAGGAAATTAACACAATTTGCCAAGTGTGACTTATTTTTGTTGAAAAAATGTGCCGGACTGGGCGGCGGTCATATTTTGTACCGTTTTTTTGCTTAATATACAAGTTTTTTAGCTTAATTTACCTTAATTTACGAGCCAGTCATTGGAATGGTTATATGACTTTTTTCGGGTTGAATGGTGGCTGTCTCGCTTCCCCCTAGCGCCTGTGAGCGGAAAAACCACTCTGCAACTGTGGGCCGGCGGGCCGACGGCCTCAGGGCCCGTCCAAACGGAAACGCTTTTTGGGTTAAACGTAGAGGTTTTGCTTCGTCTTGGCCGAGCGTCCAAACGAATCCTGTAAACGCACTGCCCGAAACCGCACTTTTTTGAAACCTGGTCCCAGAGTGGAAAAATCTGAAACCCTTTTGAATTCGCTTGGACAGCGAAACCGCACATCCTACTTGCGTATCGATGATGTCATCGCCACACCTCAGCTGCCCTGGACACCTAACAATACTAGTTTTCATACATGACATTACCTATGATTACACTCCGTAGGATAAATATCACAACTGGTGCTGCGCAGTGCCGATAGCTTATGACTTGGTGGACTGAACACTGTTTTTCCCGGTGTTTTTTTATGCATTCTAGCTACTGTCAGTGACGCGAGAGAACTTAAATTATTAGGGAAGTCGCGGTGTAAGTTTACATTAATTTGTCGCGTAGTGCGGTGTCATTCATTTATTTTACATGTCTTACAACATAAATAAATGCATTCATAGTGAAGTCAGATATGAGCATACAAAGACGCTTAGAACTCATGTTAAGCCTATAGATGCGCACTAAATGCGAATTTGATGCAAGCAATTTGATGCAAGCAAAAGTATTGACTGTTACTAACAAAGGTATTATATAATACCTTTGTTAGTAACAGTCAATTTATCCACATAATCCACATTTATAATATTATATTATAAATATGGCGACGGAATAGCCTAGAACTTGGGTACGCCTAGCCTTTGCACTTGCGGTGATAAACAAAACTAATGTGAATCGAGTACTATCCTACAACCAAAGAAAGTAAAGGAGATTATTTTTACCTGCGTTAGCCAAATAAAGGACGGGACTGCACCCTTCACAAACTGTAAAAATTAAGTTTATTAGTTTTACAGTTGACTACAGTTGACAGTTCACTATAAGTCCACACAAACAATTCTGGTTTACTTGCACTAGCCAGTTTTGTTTGTAGCCTACTCTGTCTGTTGTATGGCCTACACAGTAGCGCAAGCTTTGGTCAATTTCTGTAACAAACAGTGCCACCTATAGGCCTGGGATATGAAGTAACGTGTTGAGTCGTGTTGAGATGGATCCGTTTGGAGGCAAATATTCTTGATACGGTTCCAGGGAAGACGCAGGAAAAAAAGGTCGGTTTGGTACGTGTGGACTAGGCCTCAGTGTCAGGAAGTATAACGAGTGTAACGAATTGCTTTACTGCATTCAAATACACATACACGCCAGGCACCGGCTAGAAAAAGGTAGCGATGGAGTTTCTCAGACTTTCGTCATGACAGAGCAAGCGAAAAATAAGCAAAAACCGAAAAAAAAAAAACAGTAAGGAAATTGCCAATACTGCATAGTTTACCTTTAAAGTTACGAGTCAATCAATTTTGGGGCCGGGCCTATAATGATTCTATTGCTTATAAGTTATATTGTATAGGGCATGGGTTCCCAAACTCCATCAATGTGGGCCTCCCCTCTGAAAACAGTGATACCTCCAGCCCCCTCATTTAGTTATTAAGTTTTAAGTCGGAACGTCACATATTTCCAACCTCTTACGTGTATGTATCACTTAATATTCATTTCTATACAAACCAAGGATTTCTAAAGAAACGCAAGCACCCACACCATAAGTTTATCTAAATTAGCTATGTACCAAAAAATACATTTTACCGTGACTCGAAGAGCTGAAAACAGTGTTGTAAGACTGCGTGTACAAATCCGCTTGGAGCTCCAGTGGGTTTGATTTGCCGACGAGAATTCTCGGGCTAACCGTTCACTGGTAACTTGCAGCTAGCTCGGCTGGCGGCACTGTTGCTAAGTTACGTTATGAAGTTTGGCACAATACATTCTCACTCAGGATAGGGATCAATAATGGGCTACTTTCGATTTTATAATGTTGACAAAAAAAAACATAGATAGTTCTAACATGAAATAAACATTCTTTTTTTTTTAATCAACCTTTCGCGCCTCCCCTCAAATTATTTGGCACCCCCCAGGGGAGGCGCGCCTCACAGTTTGGGAACCTCTGGTATAGGGCCAATCCTATTCAAACTTGGTACACATTATTATAACAACACTATTTGGACGCACACTGAATTTCGTGAAATTCCATTTATAGGTGGCGCTACAGTGTTGCCAATTTAGCGACTTTGTCGCTAGATTTAGCGACTTTTGGCCGTCTCTGGCGACTGAAAAGTATATCTAGCGACTGACAACAAATCTGGCGACTTTTTCGTGTGTCTGGCGACTTTTGTTTTCTCTATGCGTTATCCTTCGGTTTGCCCAGGCTGACTGCAGCAGCTTAAAGCGTGAGAAAAATCTTATCGCAAAGATGCCAAACTCTGTTTCGTTGTTGAAACGTCAGAAAATCTCCCCTCTCATGCCTGTTTCGTTAGTGAATTACATCGCGAATTTGCCCAAAGCGTTGCCCCGTGATTATAAAAGGAATGACTGGCCTATATAGTATCAGCCCATTTTATTACAAGGAAGTAGATGTTCTATAGATCTAGGCCTAAGCTCAGACAACGCTCTTTGGAAGGTGCAGCAACTTCGGCTGAAATTACAACGAGAGTCAACGAGACGAGAGCAATGACATGATGACAGGGAAACAGGGACACGCTTGCCAGCATCGTTCAACAATTGAACAAAGGAAGTAGGCTAGCCTACAACTTCATTCACAAGCAAAGCAGTGAATGTTAGAAAAACCTATAGCACTCGTTTAGGCTATGTAGGCCTAGCTTCAGTGTTGTCAATGCAAGTTGATGCAGGACTGTCGGCTGAGTAAAAAAAAAAGAATTCTATCGCTCTGTCCGAGTGACATTTAAGCCTATATTATGTAGCCTAAATATATCCAAAATATAGCCATTGCCGTAAGGTATATTGCGTGTAGCCTAGGCAATCCTATGGTCACATTATAATCAGACTTCAAGCAGTGCAAAGCAGATGCAGCAGTGAATAGGTTGGAAATGACTGCTTTTCAGCCACCTGATGCTAGTGTAGTAGATGATAGGCTACAGAAAGTAAAGTATAGCCTATCAAAAAATATACAAATATTAAATCAAATATATTTAAACTAGGCTCTTAAAGCTGCCTGCCTGAGTAGGAGAAAAGCAAACAGGAGTAAAAGGGAATTGAAGGGCCATTACCGTTTTTTTTTTTTTTTTGGGCTAAGACGTGCTGACGTAATTAATATACAAATTAGCGCGTGACGTCATCTAGCGACATTTAGCGACTTTTGGAGCTGGCTTTAGCTACTTTTCATTCGAAATAGTTGGCAACACTGGCGCTACAGCATAAAACATAAAAAAGTGAAATTTGGCTCACTTATACCTGCGGTCATTTCATATTTCCTAATCTGTAAACTGTTCTTCAAAATGGCCTAATCTGTAAGCCGCTCTTCAAAATGGCCGCCAACAGCTAATCAAATTTCAGTTGTCAATATTTGCCATTGTACATGACCGATCATCATGAAATTTCGTAGGTTTCTTCATGGCACAGAGAAGCATATCTCTTGACCCAATTAACACACACACACACACACACACACATATATCTCTCATGGTATATATATACACACATTTTACCATGAGAGATGCCCAATCGCTACCAGTGTTAGCATTGTGGAAGCATCGGCTAAAAACAGGCTAGTTTAGAATGCATCAGATTAGCATTTTTTTGTTCCCCAACGAACGTTTGAACTTGTTATCATGCTAAGCATATCCAAAATCCATTTTACACTGGATTTCCTTTAAGGGCAGGTCTTGCAATTTTGCTTAGACCCTGATAATTACCGCTTGCAGTTATATTTATTATTATTATTATTATTATTATGATTATTATTATTATTATCAGCAGTAGTAGTACTAGTAGTAGATCATTATCTTTATTATTGCTATATTTCTAGAACCGGTCCACAGACTTTAACTAAGATGCATGGCAGGATGTATTCATTCCTGATATGAGTGAAATTAAAACCCTGACCCTGATAAAAGTCCACAGCAGATGAAACTGCAGTGCCTGTGGGGTACCCATGGTTGATACCTCCAGAACCCCCTGATGAATGAACCTGCACTGGCTCCTATTTCTGAGAGGCGTCACTGGCACAGACTGGGATTAATAATATAATCTCCGGGTCAATCTGCAGTGCTGTCATAGACACCTGATACAGTTTGACTTTGAGAGGATTATATGCGTAACATGTAAAAAAATCTTGGGTCTCTTGGCGCTATACCTTACTTTTTGTACTTACATTTTTCGGCCAGAACTACTTTTTTATTATAATCACTCTCAATAGGCCTTATAGTGTGCCTGGATATGGATAGGATTACACAACATCCTGTATAAATCTGGGCAATGGAAAGGAGCTACTCAGCAGCCCTAATCGTATCTAGCATGGTAGGTGCGGCATGTCCTGCAACTCTCTTTATTCATTTCAATGAAAAATAAGACATATGTTTGACCATCAAATATATATTTTCAATAGATGTACCATTGAAGTAGTATAGAATGAGCAGTGATGAGGTCTGGAGGAGTTTAATGGATTTATACTATTATCATCCTTCTTCAATAGGTTTAGTAATAAGTAATATGTGTCTAAAATTTCACAAATATTGATGATATTATTGCACCAATATTAGTGATATTTTACAGATATTGATCTTTTATAAAACAAGGGATTTTTAGATTCATTGCTTGTTCCTTGAGAATAGCTGGTGCAGCCAGGGCTCTAAGACTAAGGCTGAGGAGAACAACTGATGTTCTTCTGATGCTTGTAATGCAACATATAGTATACTCTTAACTAAAACTGATTGTATTATTTATTTTGTATAATGTAGGCGTACAATAAGGAATGTTAAATTTGACTTGACATTGTAATACCCGAGCTGTTTCCGTTCACACTATTTTCATGTCTGTTGGTGGTATATAAACAATACTGACACCACTGTTTCATCATCCTCTTAGTCACTACAGTGTCTTGGGCCTGACAAAAAGGCAGAGCAGCTAAAGGAGGAGAACTGAAGGGCCTTGTGAAGAAGAGAGGGATGGAGAGAGAGAAAGGTGAAGAGAGGGAGGAGAGAGGGAGGAGAGAGGGAGGAGAGTGGACCAGTTCACCTGCCATGCAAGGACAACTCTCTCTGCTCCATGTGCTCCTGCCCAGATGGACGCCCTCGTCGGTGGACGGCCTGAGAGGACCAAAAGTCCCCTTCCCGCCCCACGGGGCTTGGCTCCTCTGCTTCCTGCTGGCCACTCTGAGTCTGCCCTGCGTCGTGGTGGCCCCTCAGACACCGGCCGTCTTCCGCGTTGGCGTGCTGGGGCCCTGGGCGTGTGACCCCATCTTCGCCAAGGCCCGGCCTCGGGCGGCCGCCCACCTCGCCGTGCAGCGGATCAACCGTGACCCCAACCTCTCGCTGGGCACCACCTTCGACTTTGTGGTCCTGGAGGAGGACTGCCAGACCTCCATGGCCCTGAACAGGTTCATGGGGCTCTACTCCCACGCCACGGCCCTCGTAGGCCCCGTCAACCCCGGCTACTGCGACACAGCCTCCCTGATAGCCAAAACCTGGAACAAGGCCATGTTCTCCTGGGCGTGTGTAAACTACGAGCTGGACAACACAGCGCGGCATCCCACCTTCGCCCGCACTGTGCCGTCCCCAATCCGGGTGCTTCTAGCCCTGGTGCGGAACTTTCGATGGGCAAATATGGCCATTATTGCTTCCGCTGATGATGTGTGGACAGACACAGCCAATAAGGTGGCTGACGCCCTGCGAAGCAATGGCTTCCCAGTCCGGGCAGTGCTGTCCGCTGGAAATCACACCAGCAGCATGCGCCACACACTGGCAAAGATCAGGAAAATGCGTGAGATTCGCAGTAAGTTTTACGCATTGCCAAGGAGTAGCAAAGTGCATCTTGTCTGCTAGGAGGGAGATCAATTTAAAACAATTTCTTAAAATATAGAATTTGTTTGTTTCTTGTGTACTGGAGTTTTCTATATCTTAATAATTGAAAAATCACAGTGGACAAGCTGAAGCTAGTGTTTGAAAACAGAGAGATGAAAAGATTTCTCCACACTAACGCCTAAAACCTCCTGAGAACTGAATTGCTCGATTTGGGCTTGAGCTACAGACATCTTCCACCTTTGATCCTATTTTTTCTAAACACTACCACTTCAAGATGTGGAAACATGTCAAGGCTTTCAGGCCTGTATAAAACCTTTTAATAGTATCAGATACAGAATATTGGATAAAGCTCATATAGCTGCTTCAGAAATGGTTGTGGGACTAAAGATGAAATGTCCTCAGTAACTCAGAAATATACTAACCTTGACAGTCTGTTTCTTTTGAGAGGCAGACTCCATATAACATCTAGGTCAGACTTCAGCTGTACAGTATGTGTGCTTTAGGTCCATTTCATCAGTTCTTCTTTCTGATGCTTTAAATCCCTGTAAGAGTAGGGAAAATAAATCCGCTGATTCAAACAATGCTAGAAAGTTCAGAGGATTTAAAAATTGGCCTGTGTAATATTCTAAGTCTGCCTCTGAATAAATCTTACATAACTCTCAGCATGTCAGAGCTTGCTTGGTAGATCAGAGACTGCCAAGTCTCACAGATCTTCGAGATCCAAAGAGATCAATAAGACACTTCTTTGTGTGATTCTGCTTCTGAGTGTGCTCTCTCTCATTCTCTCTCTCTCTCTCTCTCTCTCTCTGTCTCTCTCTGTCTCTGTCTCTCTCTCTCTCTCTCTCTCTGTCTTTCTCTCTCTCTCTCTGTCTCACTGTCTATCTCTCTCTCTATCTCTCTCTGTCTCTCTCTCTCTCTCTGTCCAGTGGTCATTCTCTGCATGCACTCCGTGCTGATTGGTGGTGACACTCAGAAGTTGCTCCTGGAGACAGCCATGGATATGCACTTGACCGATGGCTCACTGGTCTTCGTCCCGTACGACACCCTCCTCTACAGCCTGCCCTACCGAGGGGTCAAGTACCCACCGCTGCAGAAGAACAGCAAACTAAGGCGGGCGTACGATGCAGTGCTCACCGTCACCATGGAGTCGGTGGACAACTCCTTCCACCAGGCCTTTGAGGAGGCAGTCAGATCCAATGAGCTACCTGTGAATATGCAGCCACACCAGGTCACCTGTGCACCTAAGTTACATGATTGCTAGTTAGAAGCATGCTGCGTGTGTGTGTGTGTGTGTGTGTGTGTGTGTGTGTGTGTGTGTGTGAGAGTGTGTGAGAGTGTGTGTGTGAGTGTGTGTGTGTGTGTGAGTGTGTGTGTGTGTGAGTGTGTGTGTGTGTGTGTGTGTGTGTGTGTGTTTATGAGTAGAATTTGGGTAAAATGTGTCGATGTGTAGAATTGATATAGAACCACACCAGCTTCAACAGCTTTACAATTATATGGCAGGCTGGCCAGACTTGAAATCTGTGTGTCCATTCCCCAGATTTCAACATCCTCGGAACCTTTTTAATGCCTCCCATAATCAGATGGTGTTTCACTGTGGTTCTTCACTAGGTTCTTCACAAGGTTCCTCACAATTAACAAATAACAATCCCTTGTTTATTCATGCATCTCCCCTCCTTACCCCTAGGTGTCCCCGCTGTTCGGAACCATCTATAGCTCCATCCTCTTCCTGGCCAATGCCATGCAGAGCGTGCGCGACTCCAAAGCCTGGCTGTCGGGGGCCTCGCTGGCCCGCCACAGTAAGAACATGGCCTTCTACGGCTTCAGCCACCACATGCGCACAAACCACTCCGGCCCCGGCTTCCTGGATTACGTGCTGCTGGACACGGATGGCCTGGCATGGGAGCTGAGCCCCACCCACCAGGTGGACCTGGAGGCAGGCATGGTGAGGTTCCTGGGCCGGTCCATTCACTTCCCGGGGGGGAACCAGCCCAAGGCCGACTCCAGCTGCTGGTTCACCCGTGGGTCGCTCTGCACCAGAGGTGAGTCATCGGGGAGCTGTGAGGAGGAGAGAGAAAATGAGAGTGAAGAGAAAACATGGCAGTGAAGCAATGTACCTAAGTAATGATCTGAATTATTGAGGAGGACTAGAATATAATTAAGTCAGAAGAAAATATATAAACCAATTTAGCCTCTCACATTTCCCCTGGATCCTCAGTTGTTAGGACTGCATAGAGTTTTGAACATATAACTGAATACCTACAGGCTGCACAGAGTAGTGCAGGTATACCATAAACAAGAGGATCCAGTGACTCACCCATGGGGGGTTGGTTTAATTTTAGCCAAAATGCTGGAGATTGAGAACGGAAAGGAAAACACAGCGTCACTATGAATGAGTCACTTTGAAGTGCCACTGAGGGCTCTTTACATTACAGGACTCAACAGCCTTTTTTTTTAACCGTTTTTTATTTTGTTTTGTATTTTTCTTCTATCTGAATACAGGTGTGGCTCCCGTTCTACTGATCACAGGCTTCCTGTCAACCGTGCTGTCCATTGTACTAGGCACGGCATTCTATTACTGCATAAGGTATGTGCTGAAGTTGAGAACTGCAGCTGATCCTATTGGGTCAAATCCGTTCTATCCTGAGATTACTGATCTAAGCTTTAGATAGCGTGTTGATTGCCTCCCTGTTTGACCATTATGGTTGATCATGCTGGTTGAATATAATAATAAAAAATAAAAAATGATGTTCTTTTTTCCATCACATTACGTCTATAGTATGGGCCCTAACAAGCAGAATCACATTGATGTACTGTAATCAAGTGAAAACAGAGAAACTGCACTATCCACTGTATGTCAGCTGGATCAGTGGTGGTGATCTATTGATAGCCGTTTATGTGATTATGTGATATGTGATCTCATTCAGCATTTCCACTCGCATTTGTTTGATTTATGGTGCTACTTGTTACTTGTTATGGTGCAACATTTTCTGACTCACTAAGAAAACCAATAATCCCATCTGCTCAAAACGGATTTTGCCAAGCTAAATATTAAATGTTGGTGTTAATGATGCCAGATTGCTTTAGTTTAACTAAGTAAGGCTGCCTCTGAGATGGGTCTGTGTCCTCTCTCCCTTCAAATGCAGACGCCGCATCATCAAGTTTCGACTGATGAGGGGGCCGAACAAGATCCTTCTCACCCTCCACGATGTCACTTTCATCAATCCGTCACTTAGCAACAAGGTTCAGTATTTCTGACCCCTGACCCTTTTCTTTCGAGGTTACCTGTAATTATGCTTTCGAGAGAAAATAATCCAAGTGCTGAACACTAGCACTGCAATTTGCATGGGACCCTGCGTGAAATAGTTAATGGCACACAATAAAGCTTAGACAGATTTCAAATCACACCACATCATTTGTCATCCTATGAGCTAAAACAATGGGAGCCACACAATATGTTAGAAATAAACTTGGGAAAGAGAATTTTAAAAACCTGGTTTGTAGAGGCAGTTTGCAGAGATTCAAAGGATTAATTGCAGTGCATATTGCCTGGCTCTGAAATGAAAGACCTTGCTATTCACTGGCTATGGCATTGATATGGTAGTCAGACATTGACATTACAACGAAACATTCTCTGAAGTACATCTCAGCTCGCCTGGAGTGTCTAGTCACGCATGACAAATGCTTGCACAAACATGAAAGAAACTCACACGTTGTAAATCTGGGAAAAGATAGTCTTCACCACTTTGTCAGCAAAGAGTGGAGGGCAGCCAGACAGACAATACAAGTCTACAAGCTTAAAAAACATACAACAAACTGAAGCATACAAGATACATTTCATTCATTTTATTTTTTCAACATATAACCTATATGCTAGGTTTGCTGTAGGCTAGGTTAACTGACTTCATGCTCTTAGTATTATTACTCAATACAGTAGAGAACACTGCAAATGACAATGAACACAAAGACATCACAAGGGTAATTACTATACACATGAAATACACAAGAAGGGTTATAGTTATACTTATCATACTCAATAACTATACTCATACTACACTAGCGGTTTAGTGACAAGAACAGACTAAGGAGACGTCCAGGTAACATACTGTTTCAATTTCTTTTTTCCCCAGAAATTAAGCTTTCAGAGTGACATGACCAGAAGGCCATCAAATGCAGATCAGAGCGTGAGAACTCCCTCCACAATCTCCAGCCTCACCCCAGCCACACATGAGAACTCCAACATAGTGATATTCGAGGTAAGCTGCCCCTGCAGTGGTATTTTTGGTTGGGATTCCTTTCACATCATAGGGATGGCGGAATAATCACATTTTGCGTGTTTGACGACTAGCGGCGAAGCAGCAGCAACATCTTGTGGTCACACACCCCGAATAGGAGAATGCTCACCGAGCTGATGGACACGGTGATGTGCTATAATATGATGGAACTGTAAGAAAACACCACCCATTAAATAATGCAGCTGAGCCTCCCATTCAAGCTCAATCATCTTAATTTCAACTGATCATATTTTGATGTCAAGGCATTTTTACAGAAGATAATTCCTGACTTGTACTGTACAGTAGGTTAAGGGGTGAATACCTGATGCTCTTTAACTTATTGCATCAATTTCACAGCTCTTTCTGTAAAGCACCAGGAGATTTTGGCGCTCTCTTTAAGTTACTGAAGGACTCACATATATCCTTGTAGAGAATTTCCTTAACCTCCAACTAGAATTCAGCTTCTTTTTCCGATTGAATAATACACATTTTATGCCTGAGGCATCTCATCACCCTCTCTGTCAGTTTTGATATGTGTCTTGAAATATATAAAACATGTGGCTTTAACAGTGTATGCTGCACTTCAATTGCATTTATTTGAGCTATCCTCCATCACCTTGGTGTATCTCAGCTTTCTCATCTCCACTCTAAGTAGAATTGAACAAATCTAATTAATTGTAACACGGCACAATATGCCATTGTGTTATGTGTTGAAAAAAAAAACGGTTCTCCAATGTTTTCTCAGTTAGCCTTTTCAAATGATATCAGATTAGTAAACAGAATGTGCTTTTGGAACATTGGATGAGCCGTTTCTTTCTATAACAGTCGAGAACCCTTTTTGCAATTATGTAAGCACATCATGTAATCTGAAAACTGCTGCCTTGATCTCAGCTGGTATTCTGTCTATAATGAAGTGGAATGGAAATTTCTAAGTGACCTCAAACTTTTGACCGGTAGTGTATGTGCTTTCTTTGTTTATTTATTTATTTGTTTGTTTATTTATTTACTCACAGGGTGACTGGGCCTGGCTGAAGAGACTCCCAGATGGAAATTTCGGAGCCATAAATATTCAGACCAGTGATGTCTTTGAGCTAGTGGGTTTCTCCCTGATACAAAATCATACGGCAGTTACAAAGCACTGCAATGTTGAGGATGTTGCAAAGAATCTTGCAACTATTATCTTAGGCAACAGCATTGACTAAACTCTTATAATATATAAATGCATCAAAATGTGTAAAAGTAATAAAAAGCAATAAACTGTACAGATCTGTGAACTGAAAGTGGAAACATTGCATTTATGGCCACACTGTCTTAATACTGTCTGAAGAAAAGAGAATATTTAAAGCAAAAAGTAGCTTATGCTCTGAGATGCTGTGATGGCTCATGTTGAATCACCTCCCTACAGATGAAGGACATAAGGCATGAGAACATCAACCCTTTTCTGGGGTACTTCCTTGACTGTGGGGTCTTTGCCATAGTGACAGATTTCTGCTCACGAAGAAGCCTGTATGACCTACTTCGCAATCCGGATGTGAAGTTGGACTGGATGTTTAAGTCTTCACTCTTGTTGGATCTCATTAAGGCAAGTGACATAATCTGGCCTGCGTTTACAGCCTCACATGGGCCAACCGATAACCAGACCACTTGGTTCTCAATGGGGGCTATGGAGAGATCATCGCACCATTCCTTTCAGAGATTTGATGTGACCACAATTCAAGGCATTGACAAAATGAAATCATTAAAGGCAATTGTTAAATCTGTCATAAACAGAGCAGAGGCAATTTACATACATGTCATAGTTGACAGTCTATTCCACTAATATAATAAATAACATTCAACAAAGTCTTCAATGGGGTTCTTCCACAGGGTATGAAGTACTTACACAATCGGAATGTGTGCCATGGGCGACTGAAGTCCACCAACTGTGTTGTGGACGGGCGCTTTGTACTCAAGGTCACTGACTACGGTGTTAACAAGGTGCTGGAGGCACATAAGTTTCCTTATCAGGAGCCAAAGCCAGAAGGTGAGTACAAGTTTCATTAAGGAGTCTTCAAGTGTACAAGCAAAATATGATAAGACGAATACCATATATCCATCCATCTACATTCCAAACTTAGTTGCTCAGCCATTTCCAGTCAAATGAGTTATATATTTGCAACTGATTGCTATTTTGCTGTATGTTTATACTGTATGTGTTAGCTGTGAGCATGTTGTAGTCTAGGTGCGCTGTCCGTGGTGCTGAAAGCTCTGCAGGCAGAAACCTATGCTAATTCTCTTGGCCTATAGCAAAATTATAATAATGTGCTATTTATATACATATATATATAAACAAATAAAGTAATATGAAAGAGAGTGATCATTTTTTTATTCTAAATTTTCAATCATGTTTCTCTTAAGTGTTCACTTGGACCTTGTTAATTCTCAGTTGATGGTAGAGTGCACGTGTCTATGTACCCCTCAGACCTCCTGTGGACAGCCCCTGAGATTCTTCGCAGCCCTCACCCTGGAAGTAGAGGTACCAGAGAGGGCGATGTCTACAGCCTTTCCATTATCATGCAGGAGGTGGTGCTCCGCAGACCCCCCTTCTTCATGCTCAACCTCACAGCTGAAGGTGAGAAGAGCCTCCACCAGCCTATCAGCTCCCCTATAAACACACCCAGGGGGGGCATTAGTACTGGGATTACATCACTCTAAACAAAATTCCACTCTTTTCTGCTGAGATTGTTCAGTTTAATATTCAAATATTTTACAATCAAGGGCACAAAAGGTCATAAAATAAATGGACACATAGATATGAAACAGCATACAAGTGCATAAATAAAATGAAATAATTCATTTATATAGTAATAGACACATGTCAATAAGGTATGTTGTGTTTGTAATTTTGTCAACAGAGATCATTCAAAGAGTTAAGAAACCACCACCTCTGTGCCGGCCTGTAGTAACGCCTGACCATGCCCCCCTAGAGTGCATTCAACTCATCAAACAGTGCTGGAATGAGCAGCCAGAAAAACGGCCGCCCTTTGAAGAGATATTTGACCTGGTATGCCCATAGAAACACACACACACACACACACAAATATATATCATTTATGAAAAATATGATTTCATTAGACATGACTAACCCATTAACTTGCATTTATATAGTACTTTATCAAGGCACACAAAGTGATCATTTAAACATATGATCTGGCATATAATCTTTCATTTGAAGTAAGACTTTCATTAATTGATTCTTTTCTCAGTTTAAAAACATAAACAAGGGCCGGAGGACCAATATCATTGACTCCATGTTGCGCATGCTTGAGCAGTACTCCTCCAACCTGGAGGAGCTGATCCGGGAGAGGACAGAGGAGCTGGAGATCGAGAAACAGAAGACGGAGAAACTGCTCACACAGATGCTGCCCCCGTGAGTACAGCACTGGAGCATGCAGCACACACACACACACCCACACACACACGCGTGCGTGCTCACGTACACACACACACATGCGTACACACACACGCACAGCCACACACAGAGCTGCAGGTAAACACATGTCTATACACGCAATGGCACATGCACGCACGCACGCACGCACGCACACAAATGCGTAGGCGCACACACACACGCACGCACACACAATCACACTCACCTACACACTCCTCATGCATGAACAGACATATGCACCCCTCTCGAAACACACGCACACGCACACATATTCTCAAAATTCACATTTCACCCTTTATGAAATATTAAATCATGATCTAAAAATATCCCCATGCCAAGCACATTCAAGGGAAGGCACTCTCCAGCTTTCACTTCTGCTATGTCACATCTGTTGCACCACACCCAGCAATGATTTGGACTTCAGAACAAAGGGCAAGGACCCCATGTCTCGACAACTGAATGTACACTTCATTTCATGTAAATCCTCCCAAATTTACATTCAACACATGAACACCCCCTGCTGGGTACTCTATCCCGCTGGGTCTTGACAATGCAGCATTCACAATCAGTGAGCCATGGATTGCTAACGACGGCACTTTGCTCCCTCAGGTCTGTGGCAGAGGCCCTGAAGATAGGTGGCGCTGTGGAGCCGGAGTACTTTGACAGTGTGTCGCTGTATTTTAGTGACATTGTGGGCTTCACCACAATCTCAGCCAACAGTGAGCCGATTGAGGTTGTTGACCTGCTAAATGACCTTTACACGGTGTTTGATGCCATCATTGGAAACCATGATGTGTACAAGGTATATGGTAAAAGCATTCTCTGGATGTTTTCAATACGATGAGTAGTACATTTGAAGCATTTCTGCTGTGAATTTCAGCGTATACTGTATTGAGATAGTCGACAGCAATTCTCTGAAATGCATGGGTCAATGAAGGAGTCAGTGTTAAAATTCAATCAAATATTTGTGTTTAACTGTAGGGCAGTGTTACAAAGTTTGTGAAAAAGCACAAATATCAACAATTGTGCCTGTAAAACTTACCTTTGCTTAGTACAAGAAGTACACACAGCAGCTAGACAAATGTTCACAATATTCCTATTGGCTGGCATCCCTTTCAAACCTATGAAGTACACAGAAATATAGAATAATCCTCTAAGAAGTACTTTGTCTTGAATGTAGCCCATTCACTCTCTGTACTATCTGACTAGTTTTCATTCAGATGTAATTACGATATATCATGGATTCTGATGTGATTAGGTGGAGACCATCGGGGATGCCTATATGGTGGCATCTGGGGTGCCTGAGCTCAATGGTAATCGGCACGCCGCTGAGATTGCCAACATGGCCCTGGACATCCTCAGCGCTGTGGGAACCTTCAGGATGAGACACATGCCTGAGGTGCCGGTGCGCATACGCATAGGACTGCACACAGGTCAGTGCCTGGGCCACAGCGTCCTATAGACCCTTTCAACAATAAAAACAAAAACAATGCTTGAACGTTCTATTTGGGCCCCAATCTACTTCCTCTGCATTAAGATAACATATGGAATGTTAAAAAGGAAGTCTTGTGGGGCAAACTATGATGCTGATAATGGAACTCTCTTGAAAGGGTCCATTGGCCAATTCTGCACTGGGTGCCACAGGTTTCTTTAAACATTCGCAAATGAAGGCTCAAACTGTCAGATTGTGGTGTTGTTAAAAAAAAAAAAACTAATTGTAGTTAAAATCACTTGGTGAAAAAACTGATGTGCATTTATCTACATTTAAGCCTGATAATCCAGTCAATGACAGGCACACTGCACATTCACAACATCCATTTCAACAACATAGTACTCTCACTCAGGCAGGCAGTAAATAAAACTGACTCATGGGTGCCATCTGGTGTAAATGAAACACATGCAGCTAATTCCCCTATACTGAGTCAGCCTCATAAGATTACTTGTAGCTGCCAAGCAAGGAGCAAGTCACACCACAATGTGCAATAAATGCCCCATTGATGCTTAAATGTATCTGTTGGTTCTAGGCCCTTGTGTAACAGGTGTGGTTGGCCTCACCATGCCACGGTATTGTCTGTTCGGTGACACAGTCACCACAGCTTCTAAAATGGAATCCTCTGGAATGCGTGAGTTCATCCTTCAGAAGCACCAAATACACTGTGATGAATATGGCTACATTAATCATTTCTGAATTAGATACCGTTCACCCATTTTGACTCATTGCCACCCCCCCCAATCTGTCAACAGCTTACCGCATTCACGTGAGTCAGAGCACTGTGAATATCCTTCTGGAACTCAAAGAGGGATATCAAATCCAAGTCAGGGCGAGGACCGAACCAAAGGTACAATAAAAAGCAATACATTTAAAATGTCATCAACTGCAAATGCTGGGAACCCTGTAATACCCCTGTGGAAGTGTGACATGAGTCAGGATGAGCAAGTGTTCTCATCCCCATTTCACACGTATTGCTAGAATCTGTGCAATCAATCAGTCAAAGAAATATTTTGATTTTGACATCACCACCATTTAGTGCTCAACTGAAGACAGAAGCATAAATTATATCAAACAGTATTATATAAAAAAAGAAAAGAAAAGAAGTTTAGAAGCAAAGAGAGAAACACACCCTTTACTGGAAGTGTCTAACTTCCATATTGTTCTTTCCAGGCAAAGGGCGCTGAAGATACCTACTGGCTGGTCGGCAAAGTTGGCTTCGACAAACCACTGCCTATACCTCCAGAGTTAAAGTCAGGGTAAGGATTGCCTTACCAGACTTGCACAGGGGTGACTAACCTTTATCCTGGAGGCTCAACAAAACCAATCTGACAGATGTAAACTAAATCTGACTAAATGGACATATCTGGATTCTACTACAACAACAGAAAAAGCATACCCATCATGTCCTAGTTATTTCTTTCAAAACAAGGGGAGAAGGAGACAGAACAAAAATCAAACCTCCTTGGAATTTGGTTGGCCACCCCTTGTCTACTGTTAACATGGACTTTTTTGATGTATCTTTCAGGAAAGCGGCAGCCCATGGCCTGCAGATGGAAGAGATAGCTCGACATAAACGGATGAAAGCAGAAAGACAACTTGCCGAGAAGAAAAAATGAGGTAATGTTATGCATGGAAGATGTATAACATTACATAGTGCTTGTGGCCATGGTTGGCGTCCAGTCCAACCATCTCTCTCTTTCTCTCTCTCGCATAACATCTCTCCCTTAAACATTTCTGTGTAAAGAACATCTTATCAAACCCTGAAGGAAGTCTGCTGTCCACTAGCACATGCAACGGACCAGTGGTGATCACAAAATTTCACCACATTGTCTTTCTGCAAAATCGAGCCATGCCACTCGTGGCATTGCCATATTTAACCTTTAACCCCTTTATTTTCTCTCCACATCCATCCGAAGAAAGATGTTCAGAAGTGTGCAGACTTATTCTGAGAGATCATGAGAAAAATTCATAACAAAGAGATATCCCTGGCGAAAATCAAATAACAAACAAACAAACAGAAACTGACTGTTGCTGTTCATCTTTGCTGTGTTTCAGGGTACTCAAGGAGAAGGAGATCAAAGACTTCAAGGGCATCCTGAGAAAAGCAGTTAGGAAGCTTTCAGCTGTCCGGCAAGTGGTTCAGTTGCACACTCTGGACAATGATGAGAACATCATGATGCACCATCACATTTGAGCCACTTATTCTGACTGATGGACAAAGTCAAGAAGGAGGAGACTTGTTGAGGGACTGTTAAAGTCCTCTTCCTCTTATCCTTTTTGGCCTACATTGCTGACTGCGCATATTAGGCTGGCTGGACGTTGAGTAGTATGAGCATTCTGTAGGCTACAGGGAAATTAGTCAACACTTGGTGTAAAAAACAAACACAAGGCTTGCTTAGAGGAGCTGAACAAAGGTCTATCAACAGCACAAATTGTATGAAGGCATGCACATTCAAACACACACACACAAACACACAAATACACACACACACACACACACACACACACACACAAAAGAGACCAACAAAATATACCTGGGACCACAGATGACCAAAATGAAACCCTAGGAGAGGATGATGCAATAGAAGCCAACTGAACTTAGCACACAGAGATAATGAGCTATTTTAGTGAGTGGGTCTCCTGACACAAATTGGACTCTGGAGATTATAAATAGCTAATGTGGTGCTAAAAAGACGTTGCTGCAGAGGAAGCCATGATACTATATTATGAAGTCAAGTGTAAAGAATGTACCGTATCACGTACATTTAAAATGAGATTCGTTTTGATTCAGTTCCCAATTGTAAGTGTTTATGGGCAGTGTTAAGCTCTATGTGATAATTAAATGAAACAAGCAGGGATGCTTCTGTCAGTATGATCTGCTTGTTTGTACTGTGAATTCTATACTGGACATACAATTATGTTGAAATAATTAACAACCCTCTTCTTTACGACAAATGTCAGGAAAAGCAGAAATGAATATCAATATATCATGTTCTTATCATAAGGGAGCTTCATGTAGGTGCAAAATGTATATTGTGATATGTTGTATATTGTATAGATGTGTATGATGTACATGAAAGTGATAATTCACATTGTGTTAGTGTCCTAAAAGTCATGGTGTTTACATGATTCAGACAAATCACCAACTTTCATTTGAATAAATACAAATATATGTAATTTAACATGCTGCAAAGTGTGCTGTTTCTGTTTCTGATTGAGGAGCTGTTGATAGAGTAGATTTCTTGCACAAGAGGAACTCTGTCTGCAGTGTATTTAGAAAACTAGTTCCAGGTGAGTCATGAAGACAAATGGTCATACCTGTCAACTTCAGTATGGGTTACAGAAAATGAGGTCAACCCTCTGATAAGAGAGTCCTACTCCTTGGGAAGACAGAAGACATCATGGCCAATATGTCAGCTCTAAGCATACACCAGTATCCCAATTCTGCAGTTCTGAGCATAGCACATGGAATAAAAAAACATTTAGGGGTGAAGGATGGCAAGATCCATCATGGCTATCTACCATTTTTTTTTATTTTTTTTTAGCTTGTTTGTGAATTTTCACATACCATTACAAGTCTATTGCCATCTGTCAAACTCTCTCAATGTTGTCTTCAAATGTCGATATATCAAACTTTGCACCAATGGCATGTACCGCAAAAGAATATACAGTTTTGAGGCCTGTATGCTTCAGTAGGCCTACTGCATGACAATACTACAAGAGACTATATTGTTAACTCACTCCACATGTATGTGTATATGTGGGTGGTTGATATTTTAGGCCAAAACAAGTTTTTGAAAAGAAATTCAGCTATTAAGCATGGAAATCACTTACAGTAGTCCTGTTGTACTGACTCTCCCATTCCAAAAAATATGTATGGTCTTTTAGATTTTGTATTGGAATTCATATTTATTCACTAATTTGTTGAGGTAGTGACTAAAATTGTCATAAGGTGTGACATTAAAGTTATTGTGTATAAAATTATAATGGGGTATATATTTTTTTAATGTGAGTCAATGTATCATAATCTTTTATCATTATTTCATCAAGATCTAGCATTTATTTGCCAATTTTTTCCTCAGGCATTTGTCCTTAATCTTTCAATAAACTTCATTTTAATTTGAATTGATATATAAAGAAAGAAAATGCCTTTTGCTGACCTTATTTCCTATCTGTTCCATTGAGATTTGTATGATTTAGACCCCAAAAGCCTTTTTATTTTCATAATTTCTTGATGTCACATGAAATGATATGGTCTCACGCCATAGGATAAATCTCACCACATAACAATCTGTTAATGCAAAAATGTGTATTATAAGTATTTCACAAACAACAAAAGACAGTTTAAGACCGGTATATCACGTAAAGATTCACTTTTAAAAATCACAACTGTGTAAAACAGAATGCCACCAAATATTAGTGCTTGGGTTCCCTGAGGTTTCTCTTCTCAATGGGCTTCAATCTGAATGTTTGTAGTTCTACTTTGAGTTTATTCTCTTCATATCTGTTAAAAGACAAATTCAACAATGTATTCAGATAATTTAAAAACATATTCTGCATTATAATCAGATTAAATTGTTGCAATTACAGTGATAAAGACAACATTAATATTACTGTTTTCTTTAACATCAGAATTTATTTTCTCAGACTACTATTGATATTTAGAATGTCAAATAGCTTTTGCATCCAGATTGAGTGAGTGTGGGGTCATTTCTGTGTTTTATGTGTGTGTGATTCACCATACATGTAATAGGTGCACATCTTAAATAATGTTAAAAAATGTTAAATATGTCAATATATATATATTTTTTTTGTTTGTTTTTTTTACTTAAATATATACATGAAAAAACATTATTTATGAAGGAAAATGCAGTTAGTGTGACAAATAAATCATATGGTGACAAGAAAACCCGGTCACCCGGTCACACAATATGATATGAAGTCACACCCTATGGGTCACACCATGAGGTTTCATGCACTTTAGCAGAACAATGAGTCTTGTGGCTACATGCTAGCACCAAAATTATATGTTCACTGCAACATGGTAACATAGATTTAAAGGGAATATTGACGAAAAAGTAATTTACTTTTGACATTTTCTTGTAAAATGGGTCACACCAAAAGACAGTGAAAAGAGATACTGAAGTAGGAGTGCTGGAAACACTTGATTTATTGAAAGAAATATGAGAGATAACTCACCTGTTAAACTTCCAACGTCCTTCTGGGATGTTATTATACTTCCTGAATGGAGGAGCCCCTATCCCCAAAAGTCTCCACAATTGCCCATTTTAAAAAACAGTATTTAGGGTCACACCATATGATTGCCTATTGATTTATCTTTTTGTTCAGGGCTGGTTCAAAATTGTATGCCTGGAGTTTTAAAACAGAAGACTTATAAGTAGACATCTAATACGTACTTAAATAAGGGGAAAGTTTAAATTAATTGTATTTGTTTTATTCAAAATCAAACTATGTGCTTGGGGCAGTGAGCTTTTTCTGGTTTGGCTGAAAATCGTGAAAAACAGGAATATGACTGGCATGAACGGTCTATATGTTAATATAAAACAGCTTTTTCTGAACAATATAGCCACATTTATTTGCAGTAGACATTTCTTTATGTTTGACACTCAAGGCCATGTCACGTCAACCACCTGTATGTATGTATGGATGGATGGATGGATTAGGATTAATTTAAAAGGCCTTGCAACTGTGTGTTAGGCTAATCTTAGTTTAGTAAACCAGCGAACATTCAGAATGCATGATGACATGATAGATCCCATAGTGTCATGTAAATGTAACTTGTTTAGCCTAAAGAGTCATTAGCGTCCATTAGCCTACAAATCCATCGCATGAATTTATCGCATGGTTTGGAGAGATATTTCCGACTGCCGGACTCCTCAATAATGATCTTATTGCGCATTCGAAAGCGCTGGGACTTCGAGGAAAACCAGTCTTCGACAGCGGCAGATGGCGACCTCCATGAGACTGTTATGGATAATCCATCGCATATCACCAATAAAGACATGGACCTAGTGAAGAGGTCATTTCAACCAGATTAAAATCCCACCACTATCCCTCGACAGATTAAAACTACTCTATGCGCATAAACTGTGTAGTCGTTGCTACTTTTAGTGGCAACATTTGCTAATTTTAATTTTATTCTGTACATGGCCAAAGAGTTTGGTGTATATTTGTGGTGTATGAGGCGTGCGTATCGCCTACAGTTATAATCCTTACACAATTTTCTCGAACGCCACAATAGCCTAAACTGAGTTGAGGCCTAAAATAAAGTGATGGACGATTCTGACACCAAAGTAAACAGCTGAAACAGTGGAAGAGCGGCTGTACACCTGACTTTTCACTGACAATTGATTGATGCCTCAAGGCTCGTGCATGCCTACATTGTTCTCACCCAAACCGAGCATAGAACGGGAATGGTACATTTACCCAATTAAACGTTTCATTAAACATTACAGTGTGTTTAGTATGGGAGACTGACGAATGAAGATGTAAACATCGTTCGCTTCGTAGCCTACACCTAAACATTAAATAAACAGAATGGTCTCTTTTTGGACATCAGATTTTCACGCCGATTTCATGGTTTACTGAATTGTCTACACAAATCCATCTTGACTCAGTGCTGAACATCATAAATAGCCAAAATGCTACAAGGTATAGCCTATTTCACCCAATGAGCTCATAAGAATATATGAAATATACGACATTCTTCTTAGCGGTTGGTTTCTGAGACTATCCATCACATTTCTCTGCTACATTTCATCATATTCCTCCTTTTTCGGTCCTCCTTTACACTGTCTGGACACAAAACAAACACCAATCCCAAGGCTGTAGATGGCAATTTGCCAAATCTGATTGGTTTGTGGCATTGTCAGTCTTTGCAAATTGGACAATGTCGCCAATCTTGAATTGGGGGCTGACGCTTGGGTCACGTGATGTTTTCGCTGGTTTGTAGTGATGTGTAGCCACCATGAGTGAAGGGGAAATAAAGATTGAAAATGGCAATTGGAATAGTATTGCATGCAAAAATGGCGTATATTGGTGTACAACCCGTGCTGAACACGTCCGTAAACAGAATTTGAAAAGATATGGAGGCTAAATTGAAGGACTTGTTTTAACTTGCGCTGCAAACCCATTAACAAGAATGGGCAGTGCATCAGCGTAACCAAGGTAAAGTGACCTTTCATTGCATTGTCCCATGGAAGATTTACTAAATTATCGAAAAAGCGGCGGTATGTTGACGTTGGAAGCACAGTCGCGCGGCGTTACTGTAAAAACAGCGTCTACCACGACAAACGGCGAGTCTGCCGCGGAGCCTCCATCATTATCCTCTGTTAACATCAGCAGCTCCCGCTTTCCACTGCACTTGACGGCCTCCACTCATCAAGGTCTCCAGCCGAGGAGGCAACATCCGCCGCCACCGCATCATTTCAAAGCCCAGCACCTTTTCTCAGACGAGGCCGCTCAAGATGCCGGGATGAAAAAGTCCTTGCCCTCGCTACAATACAAGGTACATGACTCTGCATTTTGTCGTGTTCTATCGGCTGAGGCAACTGCTGCCGCTGCTTTCGCCTCGGCGGCAGCGTACTCTGCTGCTATGGACAAAGACGTATGGAAGTGTGGATACTTGAGAAAGCAGAGGCACGGTCACAAGAGGTT
Organism: Alosa alosa; assembly: GCF_017589495.1. Classification (NCBI taxonomy): domain Eukaryota; kingdom Metazoa; phylum Chordata; class Actinopteri; order Clupeiformes; family Clupeidae; genus Alosa; species Alosa alosa. Next base: position 27,256,601 of record NC_063190.1, on the reverse strand, counting down.
TTTCGTGTTGAGGGGGCCAAGTCACTTAGGCCCAAGTCGCTTGGAATATTACGACAGTGAGAAGAAATTCCGCAACGCTCTGAAATCTGCCTCTGCCTCTACTGCCAGTGTTATGTGTCCTCCTAAGAGGGTCATCTATCTCTCCCAGTGTTTCACTGTCAACAAGAGGGCTGACGCTAAGAACAAATACCTCATTGCACTGTACACTAAAGATGAGTACTTTGCCATGGTAGCTGAGAACGAACAGGAGCAGGAGGAGTGGTACCAGGCATTTAATAACTGGATGACAGAGGGCAAAAAGGGGCAGTTGGATCCAGAGGAGTTGGACGATGGCTACGGAACAATTTCGCCGGGCACCATTTTCAAGGAAGTGTGGCAGGTGAATGTGAAGCCTAAGGGTCTGGGGCAGACTAAGAATTTGATGGGGGTTTACCGTCTGTGCCTTTCTGCTAAGACAATTCACCTTGTGAAGCTTAACTCCGAGACGGCCTCTGTGAACCTGCCACTGATGAACATCAGGCGATGCGGGCACTCGGAGAGCTTCTTTTTCATCGAGGTGGGCCGGTCGTCCTCCATCGGGCCTGGCGAGATATGGGTGCAGGTGGAGGACTCCGTTGTGGCCCAGAACATGCATGAGACCATCCTGGAGACCATGCGCGCACTGAAGGCTTTCCCTGAGTTCAGGCCCCGCAGTAAGAGCCAGTCGTCCGGATCGAACCAAATCCCATTTATCACCACGCGCCGTCACCTAGGCAACCTGCCGCCGAGGCAGACGGGCCTGCGTCGCTGTGCCCGGGTGGACTCCATGACGGGCACTCCCCCAAAAGGCAAGAGCAAAGGGGGGAACGACCGCTTCCGAACGTCCAGCGAGGGCGACGGCACCATTGGGCGGCCCCTCAGCTCAGGCACCGGCTCCCTGGTGCACCTGAACACCCCGTGCGTGAACATGTGCCGTGAGGAGAGCGGCGGCCTGTGTTGCGTGCCCACGTCCCCGGGTTCATCGTCCACCCATGCCCCGGTCCGCTCTGTCTCCCAGCCAGCCTCCCACTTCCTGTCCGCCACCAGCCCCATCAGCGTGTCGTCCAGCAGCGGCCACGGCTCGGCCTCCGACACGCACACACGCCCCTCCAGTTCGTCCATATGCGGCTCGCCCAGCGATGGTGGCTTCAACTCCTCGGACGAGTTCTGCTCCAGCCCGTGTGACTTCCGCTACTTCCGAGCTCGGAGCAGCACGCCCGAGTCGCTCTGCGGCACGCCACCCGTCCGCGACGACTTCCGCCTGATGGACTACATGGCCATGGACCGCTACCAGCTCCACTACCACCATGACCTGCACGGCGAACGGGCCAAGACGTTCGAGGAGGAGAGCAGTTACATGGAGAGAGCGTTTATCAAACTGTCGCTCGCGTCCAAGGCAAAGTCGGCGGTCGGTGGGGGCCTGATGCAGCAGAAAGCCACTCAGACGTCCTCCTCGCTGGATGAGTCCAGTCCGGTCGAGTCCAAACACCATCCGACCAGCGCCTGCTCCCCAAAGTCGGACTATAAGCCCTACGCTGAAGTGAGCCACCACCCATCCAAGCCTACGTTTCAGTTCACCTCTGACGTGCGAAGGAAGCTGTACGAGGACGACGGCTATGTGCCCATGACGTTCGCCACCAGCTCCGGTTCTTCCCGAAAGGCGGACTACATCCCTATGCATCCCAGCATTCTCCATCCGTCCACCCTGGACATCCAGTGTGTCCAGCCTTCACAGCAGAATGCCGACAGCTACATGCTGATGCAGCCGGGCGAAGGCCGCTCCTCCCACGCCCTCTCCAGCCCCTCCTGCGGCCGAACGCCCATGGAGTACAACGACTACATGGACATGTCGTTTAGCCACGCGGCCGAAGTGTACGTCCAGAGCCCGCCGCCCGACACACCCAAGTCGCACAGCTCCTACTTCTCCCTGCCACGCTCGTACAAGACCCCCTTGCGGGAAAAATCGGGCCAGATGGACATGTCAGCAGAGACGCCGACTGATCTGGATTCTCCCCCGAGCCCGGGGGAGTACATCCACATGGACTTTGGAGACCATCTCACGCGCTCCCCAACATCCTCTCCCACTGTGACTGCCCCATTCGCGTCCGCTTGCGATCCTCACTGTGCGCCCCTGGGCCAGGACTACATGGGCCTGGACATGGACAGCCTCCTGTTTAAAGGGCGTCCCCCACGCCACTCCCTCGTGGCCCCCTGGAACCCGCCGAACTACGCCCGCCCCGCCATGAGCGCCTACCTCCAGGGGCAGACAGACTGCCTGGACCTGGAGAAAGCCTACGCAGCAGGCTCCGGAGCGGCCAAGAGCCCCTTGGGCCTCTACCAGCACCTGTGCGTGCAGGAGGATCTCCAGGTGGTGCGAACGGAGGCTCCGGGCCGGAGGCGCCACAGCTCCGAGACTTTCTCACACCCCTCAGGCTCGGGTAGGGCAGTATGTAGCATGAAGGCCTCAGCCAACTCCAGTCCACCAGAGAGTAGCAGCAGCAGCAGCAAAAGGTGGCCAAGCTCTGTTAGCTGCGACAGGTCACCTGCGGATGACCACTTGTCCTCTCGCCCCATTGTACCGCCAGCGAACCTTCTCACAGTCCCTTGCTCTGGTGCAGGAAGAGGGCAACCCCACTCAACCAGCTACCTCAACTATGGCGCTTTTGACCTGAGGGAGGTTCCCGGGGACACCGATGGGGTCCCCTCGACGTACCCCGATCAGGCCCACGGTGAGGACGAAGTCTACGCCAGTGTAGACTTCACCGTGTCACGAGGATCGACCACTGCCTCAAAAGGTTGGTTATGTCTCTGTTTCCCTGTCTTCAACAAGAGAAGAAGGAGAGAGTAGTGTGAATGGAATCATTTTGTTTGTTTTTTTGGCTCTGCTATGGATGCAGGTCTGTGTGTTGGCTAAAGATATTTATTTCATGGATGGAAAAAAAAAAAAGATCTCAAAATAATATTTATAGTAATTTAAAGGCCCAACTTATGTTTTTTTATTTGGCAGTTATTTTTGTTTACACTTTCAATGTTATTTTGGGGATCTGACTGAATTATCTGAAGAAATATATATATTGTGACAAAGAATTAAAGATATGTCAGTTATTACAATGAGGCTCGGAGCCTTTGATAAATGTAAACTAAAATGTAAGGCAATGGAAATGTACAAGCTTTTACCTAAGCTATAGTAGTGACTTTTGAAACTTATGGGCAAAGTGTTACGGCCACACGTGTGGGTTACATTTACTTTTGAATATTTATGTTAAAGTCTTTGGGCTACGTTGATGCCCCTGGATCTTTTTTATGGTATCTTTCACGGTGTGTTCCCTAAATGAGTTCAGCTCTTGCTGCATGTCCCTGTTATGGTCTCTCTCATTCGAGTGTTAATGATCATCAGACTGTGCTGACTGTCAGTGCAGATGCAACAATGACACATTCAGAACTTCACAACACCTGTCAAGGTCTTCCTGTATGTTCTATTGTTTGCCTCCTGTAAACGAGGCAATTAGACAATGACGCATTCAGAACTTCACAACACCTGTCAAGGTCTTCCTGTATGTTCTATTGTTTGCTGATGCTGTTTTGAAGATGGAAGTATTGCCTCCTGTAAACTGTGTGCTTCTCTGTGATGGAGAACTTTTGAAAGTTACACGTTATGTGCTTTATCTATTCAACCTTTTGAGTACGTAGGTCTTAGCACAATGTTTTTTCTCATTATGAATGATGTGATGCTTTGTCAAGCAAGGCTATACATTATATCCAGTGTTTGATTCACTGTGTTATCCATGATAAAAAAAATGGTGGAACTATTTTGAAAAATTCTAATTAGTTATGCTATGCACTTTTTATATTCTGATGGAGATAATCTGTCAGATGGCTATATGATAGACCACTTTAATCACACATGGTCTTTACCCTTCAAACTGCTGGGTATCAAATAGTTGCTCAAAATATGAGGAAGCTCAAGTTGAAGGAATGGAGAAAATGTCACCAGACCTTATAGACAATATTAGCCTGCAATAGCTAAATATTTTGCTGAGATGTGAGTGTGTGGCTGTGGTTGTCTTTTGGTCAGAGATGAAAAGCAGATTGTTTTTTAGGAGTCAAGGTCTCTTGTGTTTTTGAAGACATTGCTTGTTATCTTCCCCCAGTAATGAAAAATCTGGGAAAACCAGGTAATCAAATCTCAGTTTCCAGGCCTGGAAATGTCATGTAGGTCTGAAGATGTGAATGAAGATGTGAATGAAGATATGAAATTTGACTGTTTAATTGAAACAAACAAAAACAAACACACCACACAATCCGTTTTTGTATTGTTTGGCTTATATACATTTTCTGAAGGGGTTAGGAATCATGTAATGTTTTTATGACACAGACCGTTCTCTTAATTATCTTCCCGAGTCAAGTTCAGACTGAACAGACATATTTAGAGGTCAATGTGAAGCATGATGTGGGAATTATATAATTTAAAACCAAGTGTGTAGTGCAAAAACAAGCAATTTATAATACCATTCATGGTGTTCAGCCTGTCTTCAGGAAAGAGTCTGATTGGTAACCTGCAAGTGCTACAACTGCTTCATATCAAAACTGAGCCCCTTTGAAATGTTAAACAGATGGGACATTTGTTTTTTCTTTCTCTTAGGTTATTATTTTGCTGGAATAAGCGCAGTCTGGCCTTTTTTCTGAGAAAGAGTCCGTTGCAATTTCCTGATCCTTTTTAAGACTAATGTTACAAGCTACCATGGTGTATTATACATATACATGCTGCATACCAGTTATGTATTATATACAAATGTGTTAATGTGGTCAAACACCTTGGATTCTGGGTGAAATCAAATTAAGTAGCCTAATGTTTGATTTATAGGACTGAAATGCAATATGCCCCCATACTTAAAGAGACTCCACACCATTGCTAACATTTAGACATATCATGAACAAGCAAAGTCTCGAAGGAAATAAAGCAATAGTACACATTAACACTAATTGTAGGTCTTCAGGTATCCAGTACACAAGGAGGTAGTTTGAAGTACTGTAAAGTGAGTGAAATTGTGTTATATTCTCAAATCTTGCATTGAGCCTTTATATTGCAACATCATTGGATAAACAGGCACTTGTCATCCCAGTAATCTATACAAAGAAGTCTGATCTGAGCCAAATCAGCCATAAATATTACATGTAGAAATTTGTGAATAACAAAATTTAAATATGTCCTGAAAACATGGATCTTGGATGAACACATCTTCGTAATCAACATGTTGACGAAACACCAGTTTCAAAGCTCATTATTATATGCCGAGACTATTCTCAATGGCATAAATAATTGTCAGCAGATGCCCATCAAGATTCCTATCAAGAGTGCAAATGGGAGGACTGGTTGGTGTGGTCTCCCAATGAGTAGAAAATAAAATATAAACCTTAGCAAGTAATATTGCTGAAAGGGCAAAAGATACAATAAACCTCATCTCCAAGAATGGCAAGGTGCCATGCACAGCACCCTATTTACATTTCCTAAAAAACATCTTTTTCTCTCTTTCTCTCCCTCTCTCTATCTCTTTTTCTCTAGATTGAGTATGTCCTACTCTGGAAGGGGCTGGATCATAAACTGAATTCTGAAGGAGCGAACATCAGACCTCCAAGAACAATCATACTCCCACTCAAACAATAATAATTGCACAACTACTTTTGTTCTGCATCGTTTTTAACATAACTGCCTCAGTGACTGGTTTTAAGTTCTTCACGGTTTGTTTTGTGTTTTGTACAACAACAACAACACAGTTGTTTGGATTACTTCTTGAGTTACCGTATGTTTACTTACAGTATGTTTACTTGACAACCAACCGCATGCCACAGCCACATCCGTTGGCATGGCGCCTCCTCTCACGCCTCACTATGGTACGGACTTCATCATCCGCACATCAGCACTTACACCCGCCGGGCATCGGCCAGCCTCATGTGGTACACGTGACCTTCAGACTTTGACCTTTGAAGAGCTGCTTGAGTCACAATGCCAATCATCCCCTCGTCCTCCACCTCCTCCTACCACACCTGCCTCCCCAGTATTTATTTATATTGACTTTAATTTATATAAATGTATATTTTTCCAAGGAGCAATGACTCACATTGCAGAATGTGCATAAGGGTATACTATTTTCATTGTGAACTATACTGTTTTTCTTTTTCTTTTTTTAAATGCTAGCTGTCATTTGTACGGTTCATATAATGAATTATCTTCGATGTTTGTTTACTTTGAACATTTAGTGTAAGTTAGAGAGTTAGCTCAGAGTGCGATTCAGACTTTTTGTGATTAAATTGACTTCTTTTCTGCAGGTTATATCAGACGAGAGCTACAGCTGATGCAGCTTAACTTCTCACTCACTCACTCACCCTTTGTGTTACGTGGGTGAACATTTCTGCCCAAGTTATATCAATGGGTGCAAATTACCTGTGCGCCAACCTTTCCTAGTAAAGCATATTACCCATAAAAGTTCCAAATTCCACAAGTTCCAAATTTCACACGACTACATGCTCACACGACTCAATTTGTCATTATGGATCCAGTTTACCACATCGGAGTCTTTCACTAAATTGCATCATGACCTAAGACCTCATTCATGCGTCACGTTTAGTGCAGTGTAAGGCTTCACCCTACTTTGGGAAAGCCAGAGTTCAATACAGATCTCAAATGCAGAAATGGCTGCAGGGCTCTTGCATCTTCACATCTACAGTACAATTTTGCATAATGTTTACAGACAGTAAAGGCACCACACTCATTGTAGGCCTTCAGTAACGGTACACTCGAGGTACTTTTGGCTCCTGGTATGACACACAGTGAAGGCTGCAATCGCTCTCACCAGTGAAGGGTGATTTGACTTATGTAGCACAGGGTAGCTGGTGGAGTGTCAAATACTTTCAACCGGTACACCTCAGTGACCCTCTGGAGTCCCATGAACCCCTGTTCTCGGTGCTTTTCTTTATTGTTTTGCCTAACAAAGTGGGCAGTCGCCCTTACCATACACAGCCCATCTGGGCAGAGACCTCACGGGCTACTGTAGACGTGCTACTGTATTATGGAGAGATACTGGATGTGTACATAAAATCTGCTTCTTGACTTGTTATTTTTTTGCCCCCATTTTTGGGCCAGGTTATTTCTTATTAAAAGGTTGTTAAATGGTCCCTTATTGCCTGTACCTGGAAGCTTTACATAAAGACATGTTGGGTAAGGGTTGTGTTGGACAGCTGTGTTGTGAGATGTGTGTTAGCTTTACATTAGTAGTCCGCCTGTTCAGAGGAAAATGTGACAAATCTCCTGTAAGTGAAATACCCCATGACTTGAAATGATAGTTTGTTCATGGCTGCCCCGTTTCTTTTGCTAGCTTTTTTGTGTCATGCTATTGTGTCACGATATTGAATTGCTTTAAATGTAAGTAACAATGTGAAATTGAGGAAAAAAAATAACAGTAGTATATCTTCTTTGGAATTACCCACATACAATGATCATCACAGCCTGAAAAGTAAACAAGCTTGTGTTTTGTACCTTGAGCTCAGCTATGAGCGCAACAAGTCAATACTGAATTGAGCTAAAAATTTGCTGAAAATGATGTGTTCAAGTGAACGTTTGGGTGTATGTTTGTGTGAGTGTGAATGTGTGTTTGGGTGCTTGTGTCTGTGCGTGTGTGTCTGTGTATGAAAGAGAGAGACAGTGAAAGACTGAGTTGTTAAAATGCTCATATTCTGTCACTCCCTGCCATCCTTTTGTATTATGTGTCACAATCTTGATTGTGACGCAGCAGAAAAAGGATAATGATTAAATCTATCATTATTTATGCCGTCTTCCTATGTAAATATTGTAATTTTGATATCCCTTCTCTTTGTTAACCATGATGCCACACATATCCTACAGTACTCTCTGTGTAAAGGACGAGGTGTGTGTGGATTTTGTCTGTTTAACATTTTTATATTTTATTTTGGTGTATATTTATCAGATTGATTTGCTTGTAATAGAGCTATTGCAATAAAAAAGTGCCAAGGTATCCTTGATCCCTGACTTGGTTTTGTCATCTTGATTTTGTCATGTTGGCTCCTCCAGTAGATTGGATGCCTCCACCAGAACCAAAGAACCAAGTTTGAACAATTGAAGCATGATCATTATGAATATGACTCATAATGACTCTCTATCCGACACATAGAGACCTCGGGATACTTCGGTTTGGCTTTAGGGACCCTCTACTCACTACCACGTAAGAATTTTTGCTTTGAAATCTTATGCCTTATTTGGTTAGAAGATAGTTAACACACACTCAGACAACTAATTTGCAAACGACATATCTGAAAAGATGTGTATGACTTATTTAGCTATGAGCCAATGAGTCCAAATAGGTGGTTTAGTGGCAGACTGAGGTAAGATAACCCAGAGGAAGTTGTAAATCTGATAATAGAACAGCCCAGGGGCTTCAATCGCTGAACTAAACAAAGGCAATGGGCTATTCTATTAGGAAGTTTACCACTTCCTCTTGGTTAACTTACCCAGATCTGCCACGTAACTACCTACTTGGAATACACCTCTGGCAAGACATACATAAGATGAGTTTTTTTTTTATTTGCCAGCTGTTACAGAACTAGCTCTTCAGAGACACCGTGAAGGGGATTTAAATATCTTTATTGTCAGGTGTATATACATGAGTGTGGGGTGTGCACTACATTACCCGTTCCAGTAACCAAGTGGCAGGGACCGAGCATCCATGCCAAAACCATTCAAGACCATAAATATTAATAGTGAGGCACTTTTCATGTACAGTTTGTTTCATTGTTGTGAATGTCTGCTTTTGTGTATGTGATTATTTAATACTGAGGAAAAAAACACACGCTGCATATGCGCTGTCTCCTGATATCAGGAGGAAGAGAATGTGAATGTGTGTGTGTGTGTGTGTGTGTGTGTGTCTGATTCAAGATGAAAGCTTCTCCAAAAGAAACAGTCCTTGCAGCAGTCCTCACATAAGTCCTCTTCTTCCCCCGAGAATCAGGGAAGATGGTTTGTATGACTCCGGGTCACACGGTTATTACAGTACACTGTAGTTCATGCAACTGAACAGTTTGCAGTTGTCTTTGTTTTGTTTGAGAATTAAAAAAGATTAAGGTAAAACACTTGTACACAGAGCTCATAGAGAGGAGGATAACATGGAGGGAAGAGGGACACCCTGATCCTTTGCTTTTCCCTGTATACAAGTACAACAGCAAAAAAGAGAGCGCAAGCTGTACAAACCCTATACACTGTGAATATACATCATTCAGTATCTCCACTCCATCTTTGCCCAGGTTCTCCTGTACTTCCAAACATCAATACTTCTGAAATTGTCTTTTGCTGTGGTTCGCTGTTGTAGTCTTTTTGTTTTGTTAGTATATTTTTCTGTGTGTATGTGTATACATCGTTTTTCTTGTTTTTTTTTTTGCGTAATGGTAATCACTTTGTGCTTGATGTTGAAGTTGTTCTGAGGCACTTGTAGAGCACAGTAAGGAGCTTTGGGGGAGGAAGAGGGGGGGGCTGCTGGGTAGGTGGGATTGGGGGGGGGGTCTCAACAGAAGCTCCGTGGTCATCAGGTGGACAGGGCAAGGAGATGGACGCCACATCACACATTCAGGATCTCAAACTCCTCCTCCGACTCAAACAGCTGGTCTGTGGACTCAATGAACTCTGTAGATTGAAGCATAGTGAGATATGCAGGTTCAGAGGCTTTATCGCTTTGGTGTTGACACACAGGGATGTTTTTTCAACAATGGGTATTAAACTATTCCTTGAAAATTCACAAAATTCTTTGAATACCACCAAGAAGAGAAGAATAGTTCATACAGAAAGTGTCCATGTTTTAGGAAAGGCACAACTTTGGCTCTCTTCAGATTTAAGTGAGGCTATTGCAACGCAATAATTGGTCTCTCACATGTTTTTATGACCAGGCAGAGTTTTGAACAAAAACTTTTTACAGTGTGTGTTTGTGTGTCTTGAGTACCTGCTCCAGTGGTCTGAACTTCTGGTTTGGTGGGTGGGACAAACGGTGGCCAGTGAGAAGGGTGTTTGTCCACTAGCTCAAACATCCGCAGATTCCTCTTCTTCAGAATTTCCTACAAAGTCAAGAGCAGAAGGACTTCTGAGTCTGAAACAACTAATTTAAGATTAGATTATGTTTGACATAATCTAAATGTTTACAATACTGAATTGTCTGCAATGAATAAAAAAAAGTCAAAGTATTCATTAAGGACACATACCTGTTGGATAAGGTTACACCAGCTATCAAAGTCCTCTTCACTCTTACAGAAAAATCCCTTGAAAAAACAAAACATTTAAGCCCATAATTAACCATCACTACATGACACACATGCAGTGCAGCCAAAGTCCTTTTAGGCAAGTCCCTCCACTCAGCGGCCATATTGTAACGCTTTTTGGCCACTCGTCGGGCATCCATTTCGGCAGAAATGCGCATGCGCAAGGCTTCATGACACCAATCTTGCTCCAGCGGCGAGATCACAACACATGATTGGCACGATGTCTTCACAACACACCATATGATTGGCTCAATGTATTCACATCACACCACACGATTGGCTCAATGTATTCACATGTCGACGTTTTGCCGAGGAAAGGGTGGGATATGTGTAGACAACGGCCATATTGGCGTGACAAACTAGCCCCATGCATTTCTATGAAGTATTATTTGAGTGCTGTGTCTCCACATTAGAAAGTCTCTGGTGCAGCTTGTTCACCTTGGTGTACAATAACATGTATAGTAAATGTGTGATCTCAAAGCATTTTTATTAGTGTATTTATTTTCACTAAGTATACTCACCAATGCCACAGATGGATCCAAGCTGGTGATCTTCATGTGAGGGGTTCTCTGACAGTGGTAACTCTGGTCGTCTACTAAAGTGCCTGATTCCGAGTCAACGGCTGGTTGTGTGTTATGGGGATCTAAATAAATGAGTTCATCTCCTAGAAACAAACAAACAAACAAACAAAAAAGGAGAGGATTCAGCCACACATTTTCATTTTAGCAGCAAAAGATTTCCCTAAAAGAGTTAATGCCACACTGAATAAGTCTTTTTTATTTATACATACAGTATACACTCCCTTAAAGTCTATTCCATAAGCTAAGCATAATCAATAATACCACACACAAATTACTGTTGTGATTGTAGAGGTGTATAGTACAAAACATGGAGCTCACCTATGTATCCAATGAAGTAATACGCCAGGTTGGGCTTCCCCCCCAGTACACCACATGACTGCGGCATTTTGAAACACTCCTATAGATCGAAATGAACAACGATTAGTCAAAGCTACAATTTTAATATAACAGAGAAGATAATGGAACCACGTCAAAACATGGCAGATGCTATTTATTCAGTTATTTGTTTCTTGCAGTTCTTTGTATTTTTAACAGGCAGGCTACACCAGGCATGTAACTGATGCGCACTGTTTGTAGTGTGTACTATTTGCTTCCACTATAACCAATGGAAGCAACTACACCAGACGTGAAAACGGGCCGTTTCATCTTTTAAAATCATTTTTAATCGCTAATGGAACGCTTCAGGTGCACACCCGCCTGACAGATTGGACAATTTTAAAGCAACCGTAAAGGAAAGTATAATCTATTGTATTCCTTAGTTATCAGAATCTGAAGCAGGAGTGTTGATACCACTCAGCTAGCCGACCACAGCACCTTGAGGGCTTGGATGTAGACGGGGTTGATGCTGTTGATGCCCATCCGTAGGGGGATGACCAGCAGCAGGGGCCTCCAGCGTGAGGATGGCTCCTGGGCGTTGGGCTGGGGGAAGGGCCAGGCCAAGGGTCTGGACGAGCAGCCATGCTCCGTCGACTCTCCTGAAGCACTCGGGCGACTCTGCCTGCTCTCACGGTCTGCCTGCTGACACTGCTTCTCTAGGGTGGGTGACAAGAGGGGAGTGAGGATGAATCAATAACCTGACTTACAGGTTAGTAAAGGAGAGAGAAGAGTAAGACACGCAATCCCCTGATATGACATGTTCAAAGACAGGGTACTGCTGCGCAGATCACTTTCTCTATGTTCGAAATATCTGAAGGCACAGCGTAAGATAACATTTGGAACCATGTACATTTGAGAAACACACAGTACAATAACGACAGACTCACTTATGTCTTCAATCACCACAGTATTGTCCATTGCCACATATACAGCCAGAGAGTTCCACTCGTCAAACAAAGCAAGTTTCCTGTAAGCAACAGAAGGCAAACCCACTCACATTTGCATTTTGGTGCCAACTGAATTACAATGGTTACAATTACAATGTTGATGTGTTCTTCTAACTTACAGTACAATTGTGTTGATATAAAAAAGTAGTGTGCGGGACAGGGAAAGTCTTACCTCAGCACTTGGGCCACAGTGTTTGGACCATACCACTCTCCAACAGATTTCCCTTCACCAACTCCCATCTGAGCTGTGGGTTCAAACACACATGATAAGGATTAGGAATATATAGCCGTGTGCACACACGTGTGGATATTCCATAATCTTTTGCTTCTTTTACTGTAACATCATCAAAAGAAAAGGCCTGAGAAATCCTGAATCCTGAATCAAGGCCTACAGTCATTAACAATAATGCTATCCAGGCAACAGTTGGGACGTTTTTAACTTACCCATTTGGTGGATTGAGTAACAGCTATCTTTCTTATCTAAAAAACAGTCCAGGATTCGGTGGTACTCTGTGGGCCTCTCTCCCTCTGACACCCATCTCCATTCTGTAGTACAGGAAGAGAGGGACACCATCAGAACTCTGTGCTTCTGTAAGCAGTGCCGCATTAGTTATAATGATTCAATTGATTTGAATGTTTTTCTCCCAATTTACACACAACACTGAGGAAATCGACATTTAAGATGATTTCTAAGGAATTAACTATTAAAATTCCAATTACATTGAGAATACAGTACGGTCAGATGGGGTTCTTCAAAGAAGTTACTGCTCAAAGAAAAACTATTTCCCCATGTTCTCAAATCTGTATTCACTGTAAGCATAGGTGTGGTGAGTGTAGGTAAGAATGATCTTGGCCCCCCTCACCTCTTCCCAGGTGACTGCAGACCAGAGCCTGCCCCAGGATCATCTGTCCGCAGCGCAGCATACAGCCCCAGCCAGCATCTGAGCAGGGCCCTGTACCACCTAGAAAGAAAAAGGCCGCACTTTTGCATATGTTTTACTGCACAGGCAGCGTTTTTCGCTTAGCTTCAGAAGGCCTTCAGCCTAAACGCTGCCTGTGCAATAAAAACACGATATGCAAAGTGCCCTTTTTCTTTCTGAGTTAACATTTAAGTTTGGCCAAGCACTCTAAAAAGTAACATAAGAGACTGAGTGAAGCCTGCTCCTACCATATACTTTACCCTGTATCACCTAGAAATGTGTCATCATGTGGACATCTTTAACACTTCAACATACATATCAATATTTATATTCACCAATTGTATTTATTGCCTGCCGTATACGCCCCTTTGCCGGGCACTGCCTGGGTCATGCTGTAAGTTGCTTTCCAAACAGAAGACACCATTGCATTTACATTTATTCATTTAGAAGACACTTTCATCCAAAGTGTCTTACAAAATGAAGAAAAACATTCAGGCTACAAAGCAGAGGAGACCATAGGTAACAATATATATACACCACTCGGCTAGCTGAATATATATATATATATATATATATACAGAGAAGACTTTAGGTAACCATAAATACTACTACCCAATGACTGTATAGTCATTGCTACTACCAGAGGATGAGAGTACTAGTCAAGTGTGTTGAAGGAGATAGTGGTAGAAGGAGAAGGAGGTGAAAGCAGCAGAAGGAGGGAAGAAGGGAAGTGAATGATAAGTGCATATGGATATTCTGGATTCTCAGTGGCTGACGATGTGATACAGGGTTGCAGGATGGCAACAGAGTGGAATGAGTGGAAAAGGACTTTGCAATTTAAATCATGCTGTGCAGAAACTTGAGAAAGTAAGGTCACAAGCAAGGAGATGCATGGACACAATCACCACATACCTAGTCGCTCAAGTTTTAATGGTGAGGGAACACTATCTGGAGCTAGCTTGTTGGAATTGTTGAATGTTGTCATGTTGAAACAGGCTTTCCTCCTAAATGCTCATGATTTCCCAAATGCAACAAACCATTTATTTTGCTGTCTGCTTTCATAAATAGTCTGACTGGTTTAAGGTGTTTTAACATGTCAGGTTGTCTCAAAAATTAAGTTGTTATATATCACTGGCCCTGCAAGACTAACCCATATCAACAACTTTAAGCAAATATTGCCCAGAAAGACTATGTATAGACTCACTGACATCACAGTCTCAGTACAAACTTCTTTAACCATAGAGTCCTGTATCAGAGCTGATTTGTGTGAGCAGAATCCATAAACAAAATGCAAAAACAAACACCAGTCACATGTGAGAGACTCACCTATAGGAGAAAATTTCTTTCTGTATGTAAACCACAGGCGTGAGCGCACATCTGAAAGCAGCTCAGATTTCTCTACAGAAAAAAACAAGACATACGAGATGTCAGCACTTAAACAAAAGACTTTTGTTGACAACAAATAATACAAGATAATGCTTAACTATTTAATCAGAGTTCAAACTGAGATGGATTCTTTCTATGAGAGATTGGCAAATAGAACAAAAGCACTTGGTTTTGTCATGCCAAAAATAGCCTTGGCAGCTGTAAAATTTCGATCTGTGTCTTGTGTGCTATTCCTTAATTATAATGATGTAGTAAGGCACTAGACAAATATTTACCTGAATATTTACACTTGGACCCAAATATATGTCCTATCTGGAAGATTATTTTGTTTTTTGTGTTTGTGTGTATGTAGCATTGGCCCTACTGTACCTGTTTTAATATTGTAACGCTCCCCTAGTATCCACACTGGTTCATCTGAGTCCGGCAGTTCTTCCAAATAGTCTGAAAACACGTTGATCTGGTTTTCATACTTGGCCAGAACTACAAGAGATGACAATGACAGAAGTATGTTGTGAACAACATAAGTAACACCAGGAAAACGTGTAAGAATTCAAAGATAAAAAAAAAATCCAGCGCCAGGATATCCGCCTGATTTGAATTTAAGTTTGATGAGGTTAATGAACCGTCTCTACTGTAGGCCTACATGCACTACGCACTTTGATCAGAATCACACGAAAGCATCAAAGCGACGTAGACATCTAGTCAAGAAAAGTATTGTAGCCTGCTCAAGATATGTCTGCAGACATAGGGGCGAAGCGTAGGCTACCCCAATAGGTCCTAAACACAAAAATCGGTGATCCACCAGCAATTTTCACAGAAGACAAGTCAAGACACGCAAAGCTGTCTGTTTTTTTTTTATTAACAACGATGGTTTCCTGGTCAAAGGCAAACCGTCTGAGCAGCTAGATTGTGTAACATAAGACTTTTGGAATGACAACAGCATCGGGTTAAAAATATCTCTTCGCTTTGCTTCTTCTCTGTCCAGTAGGCTACATAAAGAAAGTAGCGATTGCGTGTATTCTGTAGCTGGCCAGTGTATAGGAGGGGTAACTGAACATCTGCCCAGTTTCACAGCGACACACAAAACTAATTCTGAACAATAGCCTTGCAGAAACAAATCACAACGTGTATTGATTGTTCGCTATTCATATTTTGAAACGTTCGTAGTTTGCAGTACCAATGCCGGGGCAATGATTAAAATATGATAGGCCAACCAGGGAACAATGAGAAAACTTGAGACTGTTACGAAATTCTCTACAGGAAAGACTCAAGGAGTAAGAAAAGGTAGCTGAACATCTGCATAGACATGGCATTCTAAGCATTACTAGTTGCTTTCAAGAACAGAGGAATTTAACATTGTGGTCGAATTAAGTCTTATTTTTCCTTTTAAAAAATCTTACCTGTCTCCATACTGGGCTGTCATCGGCGTTTAAAGTCAACGATACAAATACAACGCGCTACATTCTGGGTAATGTAGTGCAGTTGTTGCACAGAACATGACCAATGGCACAGGTAAACTACCATACCCATGAGCATGAGCGTCTTGATGAAGAAAACAATGCAGGGAATATTGGTCGTCGTAGTCTTGTCAGAACCTCTGCGTACGTGAGAAGCTGAAAACTTAGCAAACGACGGGCCCAGGCGATTTTAATTTGTTTTACTTTTGGGAGAAGAACCAGGTAATGCATGTGAATCAATTGTGTTTTATTCATTTGTTCATCTGTGCTGTTTGCGTTTCTGCAGATTTGCGCATTTAATACATGTTACAACTGGCTTGTTAACAAAGCTAACGTTAGCCATTTTCTACTACTACTGAGTGAATTGATTGTTTGTTGTCATCAGCAGCGTCCGATCTCCGATACTTCTCTGCTCTCTGTTTACTAGATGCTTTCCCTTAACGTTATCTGTTTACGGGAAGCTGCCATTTTCCACTAGGGTAATGGTGTAATGTTTGTGTCAGATGAATTAAACGTACCACGACACAAGGCAGTTGTAATAGCGGTGTTTACGTCATATATTATATAAGACAAAATAAGCCCTAGTTTCAATCAGGTTTTCACCACTGCCATTTGATTCACTGTAGGCTACTCAGAAGTTGCAGGAGGACCACCAGGCATGTCCTATGTTTTCATCAACGACTCGCCGCAGACAGTGCCATTACTGCAGGCCTGCATTGACGGCGACTTGAGTTACAGCAAACGCCTGTTAGAATGCGGCTTTGACCCGAACACCCGGGACTGCCGCGGGCGCACGGGCATGCACCTCGCGGCTGCCAGAGGGAACGTAGACATATGCCGCCTCCTGCACAAGTTTGGGGCAGACCTCTTGGCCACGGATGTTCAAGGCAACACTGCCTTACATATGTGTGGGCATGTCGACACCATCCAGTTTCTGGTGTCCAATGGACTGAAGATTGACATCTGGTGAGTTTGAGTTATTGTCAGGTAAACCTTTAAGCTTGTGAGGTTCCCTACATTCATTGCCATGCAGACCCCAAGGGTTTTTTTGGATGCTGGATTTTCTTTAATGGCTATAAATACATGGTTCTCATTCCCAAAATGTCTATTTTCTTACATCTGCAGTAATCACAACGGAGCAACCCCTCTTGTTCTGGCAAAAAGGCGTGGTGTGAACAAGGACGCACTTCGTCTTTTGGAGGGACTTGAGGAGCAAGAGGTGAAGGGCTTCAACCGAAGCTCTCACTCCAGCCTGGAGAAGATGCAGTTGGCTGAGAACGAGAGGTTAGCCATGTTGGTAGTTTTTCTAATGGAACATGTATCCTCACTTCCATTTCAGGAACATATTGGCAAGCCATAAGAAGAGAAATCCTAAGAAAGTAGAAAAGTTTTTGCACACATGAAAATCCAAGCCCCACTCCAAAATCACACTCCAAAATCCAAGCCCCAAACACCCATGTAAACTGTGGGTCAGTATTGGAATTTAGTGAATTTAGTAATTTAGGGAAACTGGTGATTTTTCAAATAATATCTCTGTTTCTCGAGGTTACAGGATACTGTCTGTATGAAATGTAATAATTCATAATTGAATAATTTAAAGTGTTCATTATGGTCTGGAACTGTCTGTCTCAGATGATCCAGAATGAGCTTGAGGCATTTGGAAGTGATTGGATAATAAGACCAAAATTACTCGCCATACAATGTTAATGGCACTCCAAATCTGGCATGCAGTTTGTGAATAAAATAAAATTGTGAACCGAACGGAGACGAGGCATCATTTAGCTCTATGCAGTCTCCAGAAGTTATAATGTTATGTGTTTTGTATTATTATTTCAAATGAAAGTGTATAGTTGGTTACTGTGATATCCTAATACTTTTCTTTTTTTTTTTTTTTGTATTTTTTTTTTATTCACAATTTAGCACATACAACACACACACATCGAAACACGACAACACACAAAACAACAGGGACAACACATCTAGACACATCCACAGGACAGAAAAGAAAAGAAAAGAAAAGAAAAAAAAAGACAATAACAATCCGAACAATAATAATAATAATAATCCTACGTTATCACAGTCTGTGGGTTATCCATTATTCAATCTAAGTTAGTCATTTTATAGTATGTATATAATTCAATATTAAGGACCAAGTAGATAAGTAATCTTGCAGTCTTGAATGTCGTTTACTTGTGATTTCTTCGATGGGCAACAAGTCTATTATTTGTTCCAGCCATTGACCCAAGGTGGGTCCTGACTGGGAAATCCATGTACTAAGTATACATATACAGCTTTACAATGCCAAAATAAATGCATAAATGTTCCAAATTCAGTTTCACATTTTCTACACATAGGAGAATTAGTGGCATCAAACTTCTTAAGCTTCACTGGAGTTATATAGTATTTATACAGGAATGTATAATTAGTTTCTTTAACTTTAATGTTTGTAGTCAAAGGTGAGGTAAATTGACTGCACAGAATTAACCATTCTTTTTCACTGAAAGTCATTTTAAACTCTATTTCCCAGTTTGTTCTCAGAGACAAAAAAGAGTTCTGTGAACTTTCAGACAGAGTTCTGTACAGGTGGGATATCTTCCCCTTAACCGAAGTAGCAGTAATAATAAATTGTTCCAGCTCAGTGGGATAGAGTCTAAGTTGTCCCTTTTTATGTAAAGATACAATGATGTGACGAACTTGCAAATATTTAAAAAAGTCTGTTCTGGGTATTTGATATTCTGCACAAATATCAGTAAAGGATTTAATGGACTCGGAGTCCTCCTCAAACATGTCTGAAAAAGTTTTCAGACCATGAAATTATATGGCCTTCTGTATTCAGATACCTATTGCAGTCCTGCCAAACTTTCAATGTAGTTTGTAAAGGGGGCATCCCTACACTCATCAGGGACTGCAATTTATTAACATAAAGTGTTGTGATCTCCAATGGATAGCATGTTAGTGATTCCAATGTGACCCAAAGTGAACTAGTTCCCAGCTTCCAACTTATTATATTTCTAACTTGGCAGGCCCAGTAGTACCATAGAAAATTTGGAAGTCCTAACCCCCCTTTCATACATGACTTTGTTAAAGTGGACAGCTTAATCCTTGGGGTGTTATTGTTCCATATACATTTTGTTAGACATCTATTGATTAGCTTAAAAAAAGCAAAGGGAATATAACATGGCAACATATTAAATGCATAAATAAACTTAGGGAGTATACTCATTTTGATAACATTGATTTTTTCCAATAAGGGACAGTGGGAGAGCCGACCAAGTCTGAAGTTTCTTTTTGCATTTTTCCAGCAAAGGATTGTAATTTTCTTGAAATAGTTTGTCCAAGGTGGGTGTCACTTGTACTCCAAGATATTTAAAGCCATCTACTGACCAAGAGAAGGGGCATTCTTCTTTAACATTTTTTCCATTTGGGATATTTAGAGGGCAAGCAATAGATTTTTGTAAATTAACCTTATACCCTGAAGTGTTAGAAAATTTTTGAATGTCTGCCAAAACATGGCGTAGAGTTGACATAGGTTCAGTAACAAATAATAGAGTGTCGTCGGCATATAGTGAAATTTTATGGTGTAGTGTACCTGCAGTCACTCCCTTTATCATAGGATTAATTCTGATCATCTCAGCAAACGGTTCTAAAGCAATAACAAATAATAATGGGGAAAGAGGGCAGCCTTGCCTGGTACCCCTTCCTAATTGCATTGGGGGAGATTCCACACTATTCGTACAAACAGTTGCCTTTGGAGTATCATATATTGCTTTGATCCATTTAAAAAAATTATAGCCTAGATTACATTTATTTAGTACCAAAAACAAAAAATCCCACTCTAAACGATCAAACGCCTTCTCAGCATCAAGTGATATTAATAATGAGGGTATTTTATCCTGATTCAGATAATGTATGATGTTAAACAGCCGTCTAGTATTATCAGATGAGTGACGACCTTTAATAAATCCAGTTTGATCTAATTTTATCAATTTAGGGAGAAAGAATACTTTTCTGTAATACTTTTCTGTAATACTTACCTGTAGTATCACCCTACACCACAGGATGTACAGTTGACCTTTTGAAGTACTGGATTCCTGGTTGGGTGAATCTAGAACAGTGTTTCTCAAACATTTTCAGACCAAGTGCCACTTGACCGATAAAAAAAAACCTCACTAACTCCCAATATATCTAGAAAAGAAATACTGCATAGGCAGTACTGCAAAACTGTTCTCGTTGAACTCTGTCAGGACTATTAACAGTTCAAACAATACTTTTGAATTTACATGGTTGGTTCAATATTGCAAACAACTTGTTTTTTCACTTATGTGACTTGCAACTTTGCATAGGCAGTTTAATAAACACTGATATAAAACATGATATTTGACCACATCTGCTTGTGGACCACTAGGGATAGCTTGCGCACCACCATTGGTCCGTGCACCACACTTTGAGAAACACTGATCTAGATAGAAGACGTGATGACCCATTGCAAAGACCTGTGAAACCCAAGTCTTATAATTGAGGCAAATTGTTGGGTAAAAAGGTAGAAGTAGAAGATCACATTTTATATGATACAGCAAGTGTTACCTGATTTTTTTCTGATGATATTTAAACTGTGGTTATAAATAATGTAATTAATATTATTTGTCTTCTCACAGCATCTCTGGAAATGTCCGATTACTTTTTACCAAAGAGAAACAGAGTTTACAGTTATAGTAAGGACCCATTAGTAGCTCTACAGAATGACTAATTTTTCTTCTCTATTGCGTGTCTATTTCTGCGAATGAGAACCTAGTACTCACAAAATGTTATCCATGTGGCACAGCCAAGAAGGCCTGAAGCAACATTTGATGGACTCTATGATGAACAAAACAAGTCTTTCATAAGCTGTTGGATCAGCATCAAAATTGTCCCAAAGTATTAAATTTAAGTGTTATAGTATACCCTATTAACTAAACATTGCATTTTCCCCCCCAATAGTGCCATGGAAAGCCATTCCCTTCTCAACCCTCACTTACATGACAATGAAGGAGTTCTCTCCAGTTTTCGTACCACCTGGCAGGAATTTGTGGAAGACCTTGGATTCTGGAGGGTGCTGCTCCTGCTGTTAGTCATCGCCCTGTTGTCCCTCGGTATTGCATACTACGTCAGTGGAGTGCTGCCCTTTGCATCCAACCAGTTAGAGCTGGTGCGTTAAACCACATGGAGACAATTTCATCTCAAAATGCATCTCCACTCACTGCACCCTTATCTCTGTCATGGTGATGCCATGCCATGGACTTATATCTTGGACCAACTGATACATCATGTAATAAATAAGAATTGCATACATGGATATATGAAGATGATCAAAAAGTAATTGACAACAAAATCTGTTTGTGTGGTATAACTAATTGCCAAGATGACTGTTAGGCCTATTGAGGAAAGAGGTGATGATACTCGGGCACACACTTCTCCTGTTGGCTTAATGCACGCACACCTACACACATTTTACAGATCTTTTTGTGATCTGTTATAATTGTTTGTGAAAATCTACCAATTTAGCCTAGGCCTACTACGAAACATTTAGGTTAAAGAATTTGCATTTTTCTACATTTCATGCAATAACTAAAGAAGCGAATACTGACATGCCGAGTGGTTAGAGTTATCTTTTTTCCCTTGCTGTATGTTTCATAATTATGTCTTATTTGTACTTTGTCCATTGTAATGTCAATATTACTCAATAAAAGTGTTTGAATAACTTACTCTAAAATCGGCTTTTGTATTCATCCTACGTCACTGCATGCCTTGGGTAGAGACAAAATACAGCTGGCCAAACCCAGAGCACGGCTCTAGCCAAACCACAGTCTGGGCCAAACCAATTGGGAACGCAAGTGTTTATGGGACGGTGGCATTTCATCTGGCTAACCTTAGCTGTCTTGCTTATTGACTTGGTAAATCGACATTCGGCTGGCAGAAGCAAATAATTAAAGCATTTGAAATGATTTGACTAAACGCGCAATCATGAATCTCAGGGGTTTCTTTCAAGATTTCAACCCCAGGTAAGGGTACATATTTAGTTCTCTCGCATTAGCTTATGTTAATGCTAGGTAGCAAACGTTAGGTTGGGAACTCTGTAGAAGGCTAGTTTTTAGCTCGAATTCAGTTAGCTTGCTAGGAACTATAGTGCTAATGCAGTAACTTAGCTTCTTGGTAGCTGCTACTGTGCTTGATAAGTTAGCAAACACTGTCTAAAGACAGCTACTCTCCTACTCCTCACAGCATGTGTGAAGTATTTAGCAGCTGCTAATTGTCACCACAGTCAAAAGATGCAAACATAAACCATGGACAGCTAGCTTGTTAGCGATAATCAATTCTCCTGCCTTGATTCGTTTATGTCAACATTAGCTTCTGCATTAGCTGGGTGGGTAGCTAGCATAGTCAATTTAATTCGTCAGTCGATAACAGCTAGTAGCAACGATACATTGTTTCTGGAATAGCAATTATATTAACGCTAGACAAGCAACGTGCCGAAGTGAAAGGGGTAGGGTGACGTTTTATTTTTGTTATGTGTTTGGTTTGGTTGTTATCGTTAACTTTGGAAGATGGGCATCTGACGTTAGCATGGAACTGGAATGAATGCTAGTAACGTTACGTACGCTATATTACAGCCATTTAGGTTATCATCGTTAACCTAATGGAAGCTCCCAAATGTTCAGTTATCTAGAAAAAAAGGCATACGTTGTCGTTGTAGTTAAAACCTTGAAGGGTTGCGTTGTAGTACTGTTTTTCGGTGTGATTATTTTGCTCCAAGCATGCAAGTTATGGTTGGGCCCTGTAACGTTAACGTTGGTTGAAAGCTGGGGTGAATACTACATGTCATGGCATGACTTAGTAAGTTAGCTAGATAATGTTCATGTTTGACAAGTTATAAATTATTGCTGTTTGTCAAACTATTCAGGAACGATAAACTCGAATGAAGAACTATCATGATGGGAGATATCTGTAGTTGAACCGAGCTGGTCGAAGTGCTTGTGTGTCAGTGTGATGTAGCATGATTCTAATTATATGAAAACTGTCTTCTCTTATCTTTTTAGCAAATTTCTTATCTATGCATGCCTGTTGCTGTTCTCGGTGCTGTTGTCACTGCGCCTCGACGGCATTATTGAATGGAGCTACTGGGCTGTCTTTGCACCAATCTGGCTATGGAAGCTCATGGTCATTATTGGTGCCTCAGTTGGCACTGGCGTCTGGGCCCATAACCCCCAGTACAGGTTTGTCTTTACGGGAAAGCATGGCCATTTATAGTTACATACAGTCGGCCCATGAGATTGCCACTTGTAAATAGAACTCTTGAAATAGCCAATGAAATTATAAAGAATGGGCTATACTTGGCTATTATATCACACCAAGTTGTTTGTGTTATTTTGGTCAACCTCAGTTCTGTAATATTCACTGGCTACCTGATAAGTCAACACAATTCTATATAGCCCTTCTATGCACTAGTCTAGCATTATTATTTGATACCATGAAATATCAGCATTTGTTTAAGAATACAAAGATACAATGTTGCATTGTGAACTAGAGTGTTTCTCTCGCTGCTGTGCAGGGCCGAGGGGGAGACTTGTGTGGAGTTCAAGGCCATGCTGATTGCTGTGGGGATCCACTTGCTCCTGCTCACCTTTGAGGTGCTGGTGTGTGCCCGCGTGGAGAGGGGCACCCACTTCTGGCTGCTGGTCTTTATGCCACTCTTCTTCGTCTCGCCCGTGTCCGTGGCGGCGTGCGTGTGGGGCTTTAGGCACGACCGCTCCCTGGAGGTCAGTGTGTGCTCCTGCCCCCTTTTAGTGCCAGTCCCTGGTGGCTTGTCACAGTGAAATTAGTCACAGTGATTTGTAAGGGCTCCCACCAGTCTATTCTGCCTTCACTGACTCATTCGTTCATTTCTTTATTTGGTCACCAGCTGGAGATCCTTTGCTCTGTCAACATTCTCCAGTTCATTTTCATCGCCTTGAGGCTGGATAAGATCATCAGTTGGCCCTGGCTGGTAAGTCCTATTAAGTCAAATGTATAGATACATGAACCCGTATTGTGAAAAAGTAATGTCTGAATAGACATGTACAGTATTCAGAAAGTATGACAACTCTTCAAACTAATTCATGAACACTGCTGCCTTATGGACCAAGGATTATTTATAGCAGTTTGGTAACAATTGAAATTGATGTCTGACCAGTAAGGTTACAAGGATATAGAAAATGTATTTGCCGCAGTGTTTGAAGGATGGCACTTTGTGGTTTTCGGGAGTACCGCAACCAAACGCCCCTGTGTTTATGTATTCTTTCATATGATGTTTGAGCTGTTGCATCACCTGAGTCTCAGGCCTCTTGATTTATTTGATTGGTTAGTTGACCAGAAGATTGTGGTGACATGATATGCTTGCTAAATCTGTATGCTCAATGTGGAGGTCTGGGCATTTTAAGATCAATTCACATCAGAAGTAAAAGTGTCTGTCATGGACATGACCCTTTTCAAAACTGATTGAAAATAGTGAGTGAATAATATACACCTCATAGCCCTGTGCTATGGCTTTCATACAGTTGTTAGTGCAGCCCCGCTAACGAGCTGCTATCGATATAAAAATCAGATGTCCATGGATTAACTACAATTGATATTTTCTGGGATTGTAACCATGGTCATATAACTGGTTTGCGCGGTGTTGACTTTGGTCTGTCTCCCTCAGGTGGTCTGTGTTCCTCTCTGGATCCTTATGTCTTTTCTCTGCCTCGTGGTTCTCTACTACATTGTCTGGTCAGTGTTATTCCTCCGTTCCATGGATGTTATTGCTGAGCAACGGCGCACTCACATCACCATGGCGATCAGCTGGATGACCATTGTTGTGCCCCTTCTAACTTTTGAGGTGGGCACTCTTTCCAGGACGGCATCGCTGTTTTTATGTGTGACAATCAATACTAGTAAATGTTTATCTTAGATTTCATTTGTATATGCAACATAGTTAGTTTATTATGTTTCTTTTCTCCAGATTCTCTTGGTCCACAAGTTGGATGGTCACTACAACTCCAACTATGTTCCAGTGTTTGTGCCTCTGTGGGTATCCTTAGTGACCTTAATGGCAACCACCTTTGGCCAGAAAGGAGGCAACCACTGTAAGTATAAAGCCCTCTCAGCATATAGAGAAAAGACTGGCTCAGTAGAAGTTGTCTTCAGAGATTTCAATGTCTGTCAGTAATCCATGTTAGGCATAATTTTTATAAAGCTGGAATATTCATAAACTGTATATTTTTTTAACAGGGTGGTTTGGCATACGCAAGGACTTTTGTCAGTTCCTTTTGGAGCTGTTCCCCTTCCTCCGGGAGTATGGAAACATCTCCTACGACCTGCATCACGAAGATGAGGTGTCTGAGGACATGCCCTCTCACGAGGCACCCAAAATTGCCCCCATGTTCCGCAAGAAGACTGGCGTGGTCATCACGCAGAGTCCGGGGAAGTACTTTGTGCCACCACCCAAATTGTGCATCGACATGCCGGACTAAAGAAGCACACACACACATCCCCCCTCCCCCCCTTCCCAGCGTACTCGCTCCTCTCTGAGAGGGCGAAAGACACGCAGCTCTGCTCCACCTGTTTTGGGGCTCGCAGTGAACTGCATCCTAGTAGGTTTGCGAAGCCTGATCCTCCATAGAAGCAGACAATCCGAATAAACTGAGAGACACAGAGGCAGGCACCGGCTGAGAAACTGTGTGCTCCTGTGACAAATGCCCAGCCACAGTCTGTCAAAGAAAGAGAAGGGGATGGCTTTTCCTTTTTTGTTGTTTTTTTCCTCTTTGTTTTTTATATATATTTGTTTGGTTTGTACAGAAATTGGGGGATCCGATATGGGAGGAAGCCCACTTTGGTTTTGACTCGTTCTTGAAGAGGACATCCCCAGCAACATTTTTGCATCTGTAAACACACACCCTGTTCATAGTTTGACTTGGAATATATATTATTCTACTGGCCTAAACCTTGTATGACTATGCTACTGTTATGCACCTCCCTTGTTCTGTTTTTTTTAAATCTGTAAGTTTAAAGTGTTCATTCGTTGATGAATAAGGAGATCAGTTGAATACCCAACAGTTAAACTTCATAATGGACAGGTATGTAGTTACTAGGTCTCAGTGTAGATGGATGTCAGGCTCATCCCAGTACCACCATCACCCCAGACCATTTACTGAACCACTGTGTTCATGTCAACAAAGGAAAGCATGTCGTCAGCCATGTAGCATCGTCAGTGTATCTGATGAATTTATATTGCATACCTTGTTGCGGCGTTGCAAGAGCCTCTAATCATTTTGTGTTACCGTTTAATTTCATTTGGCTGAAGGACTTTTCAATTGAATGTGCGTGGCCTCTGAATTGGACAAGTTGAGCAAGTTTTTGAGTTTTTGACTGCCCATAAGACAGAATGCCTTTAATTCTTGTGAACTAGTCGGTAACATTTTCCAACGTGGCCAACCTTGCAGAAGACCAAATAGTAACTAACAAATGTATCACTACGAGTAGTTGCAGTGGGATCAGTTATTTTGTCCTTGATGCAAACAAAGAGTGACATCTCTTTCGGTGTATAGTTTTTATAGTTCACACTGGCAGAAACACATAGCTCCCTTTGAACTAAAACTGACAACCTGAGAAATGAACTCTACAGAAACGAGTTGTGTGTGTGGTTCTGCCATAGAGCACTGCTGGAATTGAGCATTTTTAAGATTCTGAGTGCAGGAGGCAGTCTAGAGTAAGAGTGAACCCCCTGCATGTGTCTAAATGTGTCCTGTAGGTTCAGTAGAGATGCCTGACTTGACCAAGAAGGCCCTCCAACCTTTTCTGGACCAGTTTGACTAAAGCATGGGAGTCATTTATATTCCCCTCGATATATACCTTTCTCCCTTTGATCATTGAAGTTTTTTGTTTTGCTTTTGCATTCAAAGGTGTATGATTGTGTTTCCCTGCCAAAAATGCACTTATGAAGTGTTCCATATAGTGGTTTTGATGTTTATCAACAACCTGCTGCAGATGTGGTTGTAACTCCAGTATGATTACTGGCGTCATCAGCAACATGCAAACTATGGAATGCCACTCAGCCAAGCTCTATATATATATATATATATATATATATATATATATATATATACACACACACACATGCAATTGTCACATTCCAAGTTGGCATTAAAAAACACAAACACATCCTGGTGCACATTTTTCTCCTTCTGTCTTTTCTCTTACTCTTTTGTTTCACTCTGTTGTTCCCCCTCCTTTGTTTTCCTCTCCCTCCTCAATCATTTCCCTCCCCTTTCCTTTCTATCTCCCCCTCTCATTCAGTAATGTACTTTTGAAGTGTTAAAACAGATCTGTTTTCCATTTGCTGTTGTCAATGTTTTGGTTTGTCTGACTCTCAGCTGGTCTGAGGGGGTGACATGACCTCTGTTTTTAATCTGCCCTGGACCAATGTTACTACCCTCACGCTCTCCCAGTCGGCTCTTACTGTCTCTCCGTATCCCTCATGCATACTCTAATTAAAAAGTCAAACACCATACATTCAAATATAACATTTTGTGTGTGATCAAATTATTTTATTTCTTTAAGTCTACCATTTTATAATATTTCAATTAAAATGTTATTTTTAAAAACATAACTCTCAGTAATCTCAAGTTATTCATCCAGGGTAAAAATATATATTGCATGATTTGACTTTCTACTGATTTTAGCCGTCCATTGGGAAAAGAGTGGGGTGAGTATAGATTTCACTACACACACAGCATTGTGAGTGAGTACCATGACAAAGTTCCACCACATCGTTTAGGTACAGGCTGTTACATTCAATACAGATGTGTACCGAATGTGCCAAAAGCAGTCTCACAGTAATCAACAGTAGGGGTTTTTTGCTTGCAGATCATGTTTCAAATTCTTTCAAGTTCCCACACAAACATTAAGTGGCAGGTCAGTTTAGTCAATTAACGTCAAAAAACATTTCACACCTTTTCAAAATACTATTCTCGTTGTGCATCAGCAATATTGTCAGTGAATTTTCGGTTAGCAGTACCTACAGGCTTACTATACTGAAAATTAATAATTAATTCAAAATCGAGGTAGACACAAAACCATGATTTTTGTGTACTGTTACACCCCTAATTTAAACTATTGCATAAGACATCCATTAAGGCATTGTTTTCCAACCTTGGGGTCGGGGCCCTATGTGGGGTCACCTGAAATTCAAATGGGGTCGGCTGAGATATTGGGTATCTTAACAATTGACCAGTACATTACATTATATATACATTAAATATATACATTAAATTGAAAAAATATGAAAACCTCCATGATATCCGAGTTAAGTAACTAATCAGATCCTTCATTACAATCTATGTAAAAATAAACTTAGGCATCCCGCATGATCATCATGGGTAATAATGCTTGATCAGCGTTCAAAACAAAGTAGCAAAACAACCAGGCGAAACAAACAAATTAGCTTGCTAGGACATTTGGGGAAAATACCGCTCTGTGCAGCAGATGAGATGCACTCTCTCACATGTTGTGAATGATTAAGGTCGCCAACGTTTTGTGCCATCAAAATAGGGTCACCTGCCAAAAAAGGTTGGGAACCCCTGCATTAAGGTCACATGTTATGTAAAGCACCTTGAGTCAACATCTAGAGTTGCTGGTGAAATATAATTACACTGAGGGTGGCCACTAGGTGGCAATGGGTCATTTAGATTCATAGATTCATAGACTCATTTGGAATACCCAGCAAAATTAATTTGGACAGTCAATGATTAAGTCATGGGTTGAATTTAAGTAATTTATAAAACATTTTATACAATTGTAAGCCACTTCTTTCAAGCTCTGGGAAGATAAACACTGCAAATAAAGCTTGTATGCTTTCTATTCTGTCATCTTCTTCAGTTAAAATAGCCCTTGGCTATTTGTTTTGATACAAAACTTTATTTCAGATGAACATCATCATTTACAAACATTAAAGTGCAGAGCGTATGAAACACCTAAATTGAAATTCTAAGATAAATTCCTCTCATAGTCTCTGGGTTTCCCAAAAGTCCTTCTGCACACCATCTACCTCGGACAAGAGAGGGAGCCCCATGTCCATGTTCAAGAGAAGATTTTCAAGCCATCCCTCCAGGGTGACAAAATTTGGCCTTTGAGGATATAAATGGAGATGCAAACAAAGACAAAGAGTGGTAAAGAACAAAGAGAGGATAACGTTGAATAAATGTTACTATCTTTTAACACATACAGTTTATAGAGTTAATAAAATGGCTTACATCATTAACCTCAACTACGGTGCAAAGTAAAAACAGCTTTGTGATCAAAGGATGAAAGCCTTACCTTTTCTCGGCAACCAGGTCACAACACAGGACCGCCATGGGGAAGAAAGACGAAGGACAGTCTTTAGGACAGAACTGTTTCACAAAGCCAGACACATCTAGTCCATACTCCATGGTGCGCGGCAGGAAGTCTGGGTCTGCATACACTCTTCCTATTATCTGGCACCAAGGAAAAAATGGTGTGTATGTGAGAGAAGTGCTGATGTCATAATGTTTCTATTGCAAAAACAATGGGCTTCTCAGTAGACACAATATTTGGCAATAACACATTCAACTACTTTAATGAATTCAGAGAATCTTGTGGGGAAATGACTTGTTATTTAGAACACAAGTTCTCATCCACTAACTCAGGAAATGACTCTCCGTTAAAATGAATGCTCTCACCTCACAAAGCATGATTCCATAAGAGAAGATGTCCACTCGCTCATCATATCTCTCGCCTACACAAAAAGATCCAGGATACAATATGAGACATAGAAACAACATACAAAAAAGTCATTACTTTGATATTTTAATATATTTTCTCTAAACATTTACACAACAAAACCTACAGTTTTCCAGTTCCTAGCATCTCAAAGCACTCATACATTAAAACTTGTCTTGCTTTTGGACATACCATGGATCATCTCTGGAGCCATCCAGTATGGATTCCCCACCACTGTGTATTTCCTGCGACGGTCCGGTGGTGTCTGCTGCCCATCCTTCCCCTTGGCAGATTGCCTAGTCTGGGTTTCACTTTTGGTCACCCATCGAGAAAGCCCAAAGTCCGCCACCACCACACTTTGGTTCTGAGGAGTAGACCAATCAGACTTTTACCAAAAGGTCTGCTTTAACCGGCTCATATATCAATTGACCACATGTCCCACAATATTTTATTCATTCACACTTAAAAGTCAGACGGTTGGCAAGGATACAAAGCTTTTGCTTTTGCCAGATTATATAGCATATATCATATTGCATACTCTACTGCATGCTCTACTTTCCGGCCTATAAACTGATATGAGGTTACATGATTTTGTCAAATGTCTCCATACAGGGAAATTCATTTTTTTGTCTTATGTATGATCTAAGAACTAGTCTGATTCTGATTAAATGGGATATTGGGCCTTGCAGTTAATAAGCAGGTGTGGTTAATACATGGTTTTCTTTTTTTAATTTGCATAAAACACTGTCCACTGTCCAGTGCTTTATGCACAATATAGAGCAAATTACTATTAGCATATAGTCTATAGATGTATATTAAATCTACTAACCTCTCTCACAAGACAGTTGTGAGAGTTCAAGTCACGATGGATGATATTCATTGAATGGAGGTAAGCCTTGAAGAAGGAAAAGAAGAACATATTACAATCAGATGATAACAAGTCATCACACAAATGTCATACATTCAATTGAATTTCATTCTCTTTGAACTAGACCTTTAACAAGAAGTTAGATGTTGGGACAGATGATTTACCATGCCTGCTGCAATGTCCTTCGCGTGACTCACTCTTAGCCTCCAAGGATACTTGCAGTCCTGTAAGAAATGAATACAGTTGAATTTCTTAGGGTCACAGAGGTCAACAACAATGACCGTTGGTTATGTGACAGATGGAAAGATAAAGATGAAGCAGGGAAAAAAAACAAGAGCCTAAATGTTCTAACAAAGCTTCAGAAGCTGTGCCTTACCATTTTCTTTATGGTTTCTCTCAGAGTCCCCCCTGGGATGAATTCAGATATTAAATTGAGATGCTTGTCCTTGTACAAGATGCCGATGAATTTCAGCACGTTGGGATGATCCAAACAACGCATAACTTTTACCTGTAAATGCAAGGACATATATCATACTTCATTATCTCCCAAACATACATTGAAGACATCATGGCACATATGCTAGTCTAGCTGATGCTGTGCATATTGGCATTATATGAACCATGACAGCAAATGTAGTTTAACACCAGCTACAGCAACCCACCACAAAATCAACCTCGTTCCCTTCTTACTGACCTCTTTTAAGAACATTTTGTGTGTTTCCTCATCAAAGCGAATCACTTCTTTTAGAACCATTACTTCCCCGGTCTCTTGATGAGTTACCTGACAAAACACAAACCATAAGCATCAGCTGGAATAGTAATAGAAGGCAGTGGCAGCAATAAAGTAGATCTAAGGTTGTTCTAACAAAATGTGAATAACTGATTACTGGCACTATGGAACGGTTAACTTCTTAGTATCACAATTAATTTGATGCTGAATGCTCATAAATACATTTTCATTATACTGTTGTGTAAGTCACATGTGTAGTATAGACTATATTGGATATACCTTGTTTAGTAGAGAGTTGCATTTTAAAACATTCAATCAATAGACGGTCTTACTATGTTAGAAGCAGCAAGGAGGAAATTCAACACAGACAAATATGTAGAGGTAATGCCATTCATTGAGGGAAATTAGTTAGAATGTAATTCAAATACTGTAGGACCTACATTGTAGGTCCTTTATGGCAAAGTTTGCATACAACCTCACAAAAAAACAACATGGGTAAGGGGCATTTGAGCTGAGAAACTTGTTTGGCATTGATTACTATTATGTTTGTAACAACTCTATTAGTTAATAACTCAGCTTAATGAAACCAACAAAATCACTGAACCCAAATGACATCAGTTCATCAGGTGTGTGCAACCTCTCACCTTGACAGCCTGGCCAAAGAAGCCTTTCCCCAGTACCTCTCCCGGGATGAGGTCGGAGGGTCGGAATATCCTGTGGATGCTGCTGCCTGTGTCCTCTCGCACGGACTGGGAGCGGTTGATCTCCCTCCTCTGAGAGACCACAGTCATAGAATAGTTTGAACATGGCATTTTATCTGTGCTGCAGCTTCGCCTAGACACAGAGGGACAGAGAGATAGAGAAAGAGAGAGAGAGAGAAAGAGAGAGAAAGAGAGAGAGAGAGAGAGAAAACTGAGTGAAGGCTGAGAGAGAGGGAAAGAGCTGCTGTTCTGCCTTTAAAGGAGAATTCCGGTGTGATATTGACCTAAAGTGTGTTTAAACATGATACCGAGTGTGAACGTATGTCTCATAGCTCATCTCGGCTTGTCCCCTGCACTCTGAAATCTGGCGCTAGTTAGCCGATGCTACCAAGAGGTTTTCAAAGGGGGTGCCTTGGGCATCAACCTAGCCATGCAAATAAATCACTGTTTTACTCCATTTACGAGGCTCAAAGTAGCTCCACACTTCATTGGTAGACTTCCGAGGGCCCTGACATTTAAAACGAGACATTGAGAACTTTGAAAAAGCACTGGTAGTTTATTTACAAAATGATTTTTACAGACAGTACCTTCAGGAAGTTTACCGTTCACCGCCATCTTGAATTTAGTCCGATAAATTCGGCGGCAGTACAAATGAACAGGTATGATAAGGGATCAGATTCCAAAAATAATTCCGTGGAAATGCATGGATTCCAGTTGCTGCTACTGGAAGCAACTGGAATCCATGCATTTCCACGGAAATAATTTAGAAGTCATCTCCTTCTAGATACAGTGTTTTTGTCGCAAACAAAATCAACCTAAGCGTGCTCAGATGACGTGATAGACGAACACTGTTGCTCACCTGTCCATCACCGTAAAGCCCAAATTGATAGGTCCTAACAGCTCTGGTTCGAGCATAGTTGCTCTACAACGGAGTAATGCCAGACCGAACTTCCCGACCTCAAATGTTGTGGGCGGGGCTAAGTTCGGCTGGCACCCAGGCTACCTTTAAGCAGGCAAGACCAGAAACCCATCACCAATTTCTCCTTACAAGTAGCATATCAGCTAATAATCGCTTAATATATACCATAAAGCTAATATGCTATGTCCGATGTTATTGTTTTGTTGTTTCAACTGTGATTGTTTTATTGCTGAAGTGCCACTTACAGGATGTTTCTAGTGCGAGGGCTTTTCTTCTGAGGTGGTACTGAGAGGCTGGTGGGAATGTCCAGTTCCTCCTCTATGATGGAGGTGGGGCTGCTTGGAGATCTCTGCGGGCTCTGAGGGTCGTGCTCTACAGTGAGCTGGAGCAAGCGCTCGGTGTCATGGATCACCAGGTCGATCTGATGGAGAGAATGGGTAATAATAATAATAATAAGTTTTATTTATATAGCGCCTTTCTCAGACTCAAGGTCACTTTACAAAGTCAACACAAACAAAGCAAGACAACACAAAAGCAAACAGAAAAAAAGGGGGTAGGAGTGAAAATAAGATGACATGAATGTAGACTATACTTTGGTCCTGCTATTATTGTTCATGGATATCAGTCAATTAACATTTAAGTGTTATTTGAAACGGCGCTAATGTATTTAGAGAATTTCTTAGTAACAGTCTTACTTTATGTTATGTAGTGTAGAAGAATTACTTTACAATTCAGTTCACTGAAAGTAATATTGAAGGGAGATGAGATGAGATGGCATGGCATACCTTATCCAGTGAAATATTCTGAATGGGTGTTCCATTAATCTCGAGGACCTTATCTCCCACATGGGCTAGGGCCTTAACATCCAAACTAGCATGCGTCACATCCATCCTAGAGGAGCAATGGATGACATGATGATGTGATCAAGAGGATTTGTCTCAGCCCAAATACTAAACCATCAGCGACCTGTTACACATGATAAACAGACCGCACAAAAAACATGCTCTTACTGCGACCTGTTACACATGATAAACAGACCGCTCAAAAAACATGCTCTTACTGCAACCTGTTACACATGATAAACAGACCGCTCAAAAAAACATGCTCTTACTGCAACCTGTTACACATGATAAACAGACAGCTCAAAAATCATACACTGACTGTAGACTTACTCAGATATTCGAAATATGTGCTTGTTTTCGCTGTCTCCATCCTGGTCCAAGTGGAGGGACAGACTTCTGCAGCCATTGGAGGACGGGGGGAAGGAGACCAGGGTCACAGTATGCGGTTCCGTGGGACCTTCCATATTTGCGCGCTGGTCCGTAGCGGTTGAATAACAGTGCCCACTAATGGGGAAAAAAGGAGATCATGTTTGTGAACATGACTCTTTTTTTGGGATAA
This sequence comes from Alosa alosa, assembly GCF_017589495.1. Taxonomy (NCBI): domain Eukaryota; kingdom Metazoa; phylum Chordata; class Actinopteri; order Clupeiformes; family Clupeidae; genus Alosa; species Alosa alosa. The sequence goes on along the minus strand of NC_063190.1, from coordinate 27,222,196 downwards.
ATAAATAAACATATTTGTGCACAGTTCATATCCGAGCTTTCTTTCTGGCATTTCCCCAGAGATGTAAGAATAGATGCTTTCAGTGGGCTCTAGTGAACATGAAGCTTAGAGCGACAGATATATTTAGACATATTATTTGGTTAGGCTCTGATATGGAAACTTTATATATATTTCACAATTGTATTAATAATACCAATAACCATAACTTTTATTTAATGATTTAATCAAAGTTTTGACTATTCATTAACAAAAATACACTTTCCTGATTTGTAAATAATCAGAGACTGTGGTGATCTCCACACAGCTATTTTCAGACCGCAACACCATTCTTAGAGCCATCCATCCAGCCTAGCTACATGAGAATGTACCATTTGGTCAAAAAAAAAAACTGACTCAGAGAAGGATTTCAAAAATCAGTTGTGTGAAAAATCAGAGTGATATGTGCCATATCTTGCGAGAGTGATATGTGCCATATCTTGCGAGATAGGATATGACCCAACTGTTCTAGCTGTGATGTAGTACAAATTAATGCATAGATACGCACACACATACACACGCGAGCACACACACACACACACACACACACACGCACACACGCACACACGCACACACGCACACACACACACACACACACACACACAGTGAAAATGATGAATACATCTTGTTTTAGGGCACTGTTTTTATTTGAATGCGCTTTTGCACATGTGCCTGTTAGGCTGTTAGCCGTTAATAGTCTGCAGGTGGGGTAATGAGTTAATTGCGCCACACCCACTCTGGTGCTCTATAAAAGGTCCAGGGTTTTGGTGTGTGTTAGACTGACTGATTGATGTGCAAGTTGTTGTGTGTAATGTCCGTTTTAAAGCAGGTTGTTAAATTAAAAAGAAGACCTTTTTCTACAATCAACTATCTTAACAGTTTTCAATCTTTTAAAAATGCAAGATGGTGGATACTTTTTCACGCACACACACTCACATGGTGTGTATATTTGTTGGGCAAAGATCACTATCATTGGCATCTTTTTGTTCTTTGGATATCCTCTCCTAGCAATTTATTTGTATACCCAACACAGTAACACTGATTAGCTGAATATTTGGGCAACAGTTCAAATGTCGTAGACAGCTGATTTCTTTACCTAACTGAAGCCACAGTGTTATATATGAAAGACAGAGAGCACCCAAAGCTAATCTTTTCTACTAATCTTTTTACCTATTTGGAGCGACAGTGTTGTATGTTAGACAGAGGGCACCCAAAGCTAATCTTTTCTACTAATCTTTTTACCTATTTGGAGCGACAGTGTTGTATGTAAAAGACAGAGAGCACCCAGATGAAGGCTCAGAGAAAGGTGTAGGTGCATTTGATATGTTTTGTGCCCATTAGAATCAAGGCCTTCCGAAAATTAACAAGTGAATGCCCTGGCTCTTCTCTTCTATTTTAAAACATCAAACTAAAATAGGATCAAACCAATCCAAATTGTTACACGTTTACCTGATTGGCAGTATGTGCAACACATCATGACATAAGCCTAACCCATCGCCTACTCTTAATGCCATGGAACTTTGCCAGGATTTGCAGATTAAAAAAAAAGAACCAAAATGAGCTAGAGGTGACTGGCTACAATGGTTGCTTAACCAACAATACAAGGCATCATTTCCTGTAGCATTTGGAAAAAAATGTTTCATGTTCAAACTCAAAGGACCCTGACTGTGTTATTGTCAGTAGAGGTTCTGTGGATGTGTCGGTGTTCTCATGTAAAAATGTACCACTAACCAGTACAGGTTGGAGCGTGACACAAGTGTGAAGGAATCCCCATCTCCGATGCAGTTTCCACACCGGTGGCAGGAAAAACACTCTGGGTGGTATTTCTGCTCGCCAGCCACCTGCGTGGACGGAGAAGAGGGACAGAGGTCAAGCAAAAACAATAGGAGTGTATAATGACGTAACCGCTAAAGCTATGATGTTGTGACTACAGTGGAATGGGAGGAAATGTGACATTTCAAAGAGGGAGGGATTTCCTCTTCAAGGGGAAGCAAGCATGGACTACTGAAATATTTAATGACTTATATGTGAAATGTATTAAACAAGATCATAAAACTGTCATTCACACTGAGGGAGACATAATGGCTCAACAGAAGAAAAACTCCATTACACCAGTGGAAGAACTAGTTTGTCCGACCAGTATTTTCTCTTTCTGGTTCTAATTTAGACTAATAGGATCCTCCTCTCTTCCCATGGAAAACACTCTTTAGTTCAAGGGCAGAGCACCATAAACACCCAAGCATCCCTATCATCCAGATAACTCCACAACAAACAGCCTGTGTTTTTAGCCTTGAAGTGAAGTGCTGGAATGTGCTTTGGGTAGCTCTTCCTTTTTGTGTGTCCTGAATTTGTATAAACAGTATCTATCCCAGCCACAGTTAAACACAGACACAATACAGTGATGTATGTTACTGCGCCATGAAAAATAAAATACTCAATATAATAATGAGTATAAGAATTAATATCAGTACATAACAGAAATAATCAGTATAAGTAGGCATAAGCATAACCTTGAATTTCCCCTTGGGGATCAATAAAGTATCTATCTATCCATCTATCTATCTATCCATCCATCCATCCATCTATCTAACCAGTAAGCAGATTTGAGTAGTAGGCATACATGGCTGGCACTATGTTGAATTCTATATTTGCTGTGTCTGCAGAGGCAAAAAAGGCACCTAACTGAATCTCACACTTCCCCAGGATTAGAAAACTGATTATAAATTCCCATAGCCTTGTTGCGTAAAGTCACGTGACGCCTTTATCTTTAGTAAACCTTTGAAAACAGCTTCATTGTGCTAACGTAAGAAGATTGGATTGAACTAAAGCACCCCTGACTGACCTCCTTTGTCAGTTAGAAAACATGAACTGTAAAACATGATGTTATGCTGAAATATTTACGCTGACTCAAACATGCTTCTTATGAAGGCCTAATAAGGACAACATATAATGACAAACTTAAACAATATCTTAAAATGATGGAAGAAAGCAATCCTTTTACCCAAATGTTAGACAACTCCTGATGGCAAGGCACATCAGTCACTACTAACAAACTTACTAACATCACTAAGTAAGAGGAGCTACTAATACCACACATTACCACAGAAGGTCATTTGATGGTCATCAGCTCAAACAAAATACTGTGTTGCAACCATGATGCAACGTGTCTACACTTACCATGATGAGGCCTGTGATAGCTTCCGAGCAACCGTGGCATTTCTCCCCATAACAGGCCCAGTAGTCTCTCTTGCAGAAGAGCCGGCCCTCCTTCTCAAAGTACCAGTGGGTCAGAATGGAGCCGCATTCACAGCACCTGGGAGAGAGAGTTTAACAGCACCTATGAAGTCAATGAGCACAGAGTAGCATGCTGTGATGGCATAGGCTTAGGAGAAGGGAAAAGAAAAAAGCAACACTGCCACCTTCACGGTGCATCCAATGTATTAATGAATTGAATTTTTGGTCAGTCAAACCTTTCATCAGAGTGATGACATAAGCTACCCGCAGTGTTTTTCAAAGAAAGTTGACCCCCCTTTCTCAGTTAGATTATCAGTATCCGTAACCTTGTGCTGTCAAACCAGATAGTGGACACAAACAAGATCTGGCCAAGAGCATCACAAGAGGTGTGGTGTCTTAGTCACACACTTCTTTAGTAGCTGATGAGAGACAGATTGATGGACAATTAGGTTCACTTGGGGCATGAAAGCTGTACCACAAGGGTCATGGACGTAACGACAGTCAAATGGTTAGGTTGCCCATATTCTGGATCTACCAGTTTTGCTATATGGCCAGCCCAACCACAGCAGTGTCAATCTTTTGTCAATCAAAATTCTATTTTCACTGACCGACCTACAAATGACCCAAATATCATTACATACTTTTGTTTGACTTATAACTGTGGGTAACCATGGTCACCCTGGGGCCCACTGACCACTGACATTTCTTGTGTAATGTCTATGTGTAGAAGAGATACCATGGTAATACACGACACATGCTCAACATTCTTTAATAACACTCTCACAGTCACTTGTCACAGTCACAAGTTGTTTGTAGTTTGAGAAAATATATCATCACAAATGTTGCATCAGACATCCAAGAGAAAGAGGAACACTTGTATCTACATGAGAGTGACATGATACTGTCATTAACGTGTCATAAACATTATAAACATAGATATATATATGCATAAAGTTGAGCTGGCTCTTGAGCACAATAATTTCATTACCACACCTATAATTCCTTTTATGTGTACATGACAATAAACAACTTGAACTTCAAATTAGTTTCATACATCCATCCTCGCTAGGTTCCTGGTATCCCTAGACACGAGCAGAATAGTGGGTATTTGTGCCTCGCCTAACATAAGTCATATACGAGTATGGACATTATGTTACATTATACAATTTTCCTTTCCAATCACACAACGTGTCACACTATTTAATGCTGTTAATGGCGTGTAAAAAACATAATCAATAACACACTGACGAAGGCCATCAGGCCGAAACGTTTGTCAATTAACCCCTGTGCTAAAATGGATTAAAAGCAAGAAAAGATTTTTGGAGTGCGACCATTTGTTATTTTTTATGAGTTCCCTGGATTACGCACCCACAAAGAAACAAGAGAAGAATCGGGAGAGCGCGGTGTTGGCCAAGAAAAGGTGTAAAAAACATAATAAAGCATCAGTGTTTCCCACAGAATTGAATTCCATTTGTGGTGGTTGGTTTGCAGATTTAACTTGAATACAACAGTTTTTAACAAATTAGCACAGCGTGGTTATGATGCTAACCAGATTTAAGCACAATTTAGTACAACCTGGAAAATCATTGTGTGGTGGTCAATGTTGATATTGTGGTGGGCCGCCACAAATAAGTCAATGTAAACACTGAGCATGAAGTAAATACCTTGAAGGTTATCGTGGCAATGGTGTTTATCCCAGATAAGAACAAGGACCTGACGCTATTATTCATAATAAATATTTCATAATTGATTGTATAAGAGCCTTTCTTTAGGATACCAGAATCAGATAGTCAAGCCTATTTAAACACAATGTTCAACCTTGATCATTTGTCACCTTGTACATCATTACATTGAATTAGTTAAAAATGAATAACTCTGATTTCTCGTTTATCGGTCTTTGAAATCCTCAAATATTGACATTGATATTTAAAATCCCACATTGGTCGGGTTCTAATAGAAACCATAGTTCAGTTGAGGCAACAACATGACAACAAGGTCAAAGTAGCCGGCGGTGTCAGACACCAAACAGGGCGAGGACCACAAAAGCGTCACGTTAGAATGTTTATTTAAGGGTTGGGGGTTACAGGGGTTTCAGGGGTTCCGGGTTCCAGAGTCTGCGTGTGTGTGTTCCCCAATAGCCGAGCAGCAATGGCAGGAGCTGGATGATCCGGGGAAGTCCTGGGGAAACACACACAACAGCAATTGAAACGAAGCAGCAGTACAGTCAAGGGCTAGGCTGTATTCCAGTAGAAGAGAGACGGAAGGCAGGTCAAGATTACCGGGCTGGAGATCAAAGAAGTAGTCGAAATGGGTCTGGGTTCACAGGCAAAGAGTAAGAGTAGTTTTCCAAGACAGGCAGGTAACTGGTGCGGGTTTGCAGACGATCTGACAAGTGTGGACTGAAAAGCAAGGCTTTATATACCGGGCATGATGAGTGGTGAATGCAGTGCAGCTGGTAGGTAAACGAGGGTGAGGCAGAGCAGAGCAGGAACAGGTGGAGGTCATCAGACTTTAATCAGCGCGTGTTACCAGGCAGAGAGAGAGCTCATGACAGAACCCCTAAGGGGCGGCCCCAGAAGTCCCCAAAGAGTGACACCACCCGGGGGGGCGGAGGGGAGCCGGTGGAGGGCTAGAATTCCTCCCGGCGGTCCGAAAGTGAACATCCTCATCCTCGGAGGGAGCTGGAGGGTCGTGGACAGAAGACGGGACAGGTACCGAGACAGGGTCAGGGTCAGGCACAGGACAGGAAGCCGGGCGGGCAGGACGGTTAGGGACCCCTCTGGGGCCCCTCACGGATTGCAGGTTGATCAGGATGCAGACGGTGGAAGTCGGCGATGAGTGTCCGGTCCACAATCCGACTGGCTGGCACCCAGGTTCTCTCCTCAGGCCCATAGCCCTCCCAGTCGACGAGATACTGGAGGCCCCTACCTCGCCGTCTGGACCGAAGCAGGCGTCGAACGGTGTACACCAGCCCACCGGGCAACGAGGCGAGGAGGAGGAGGAGGAAGCGCACGGGGACCAGCGGGCTTTCATCGGCCGGCTTGACTTTTCAAACATGGAAAGTAGGGTGCACCCTCATGGAGGTTGGCAACTGGAGCCGGACTGCGGTTGGGCTGATGACCCTCTGGATAGGGACGGGCCGAGGAATCGAGGTGCCAGTTTACGCCGATTCCACCCGCAGTGGGAGATCCTTGGCTGACAGCCACACCTTCTGGCCAACACGGTAGGCGGGTGCCGGCGATCTTCGGGCGGTTAGCCCCAGTGGCATAGCTGACAGCTGACTTGAGTAGATGGCGGGCACGAGCTTGTGACCAGGTACGACGGCAACGGGCGGGCATAGGCGAGGGCAGAGGCGGGCAGGACACATCTCCCCTCCTGGCTGGGGAACAGGGGGCTGGTAGCCATACACACACTGGAAAGGTGACATACCAGTGGCAGAGCAGGTGAGGAGTTGTGAGCATACTCTATCCACGTCAGTTGTTGTGCCCAAGCCTGGGGTTTCGCGAGAAACCATGCACCGCGAGCGCCTTCTCCAGCTCCTGGTTTGCCCGCTCGGATTGACCATTGGACTGGGGGGTGGAACCCAGAGGTGAGACTCACTGTGGCCCCTAGAAGACAGCAGAACTCCTTCCAGAATGTGGAGGTGAATTGCGGACCTCGGTCAGAGACAACATCCCTGGGCAGCCCGTGTAGACGGAAGACATGATCAAGAACAGCCTGGGCAGTCTCTGGCAGATGGCAGTTTAGGGAGGGGAATGAAGTGTGCCATCTTGCTGAACCGGGTCAACCACAGTGAGAATGACCGGCCATCCCACCTGATGGTGGGAGGCCAGTTACAAAGTCCAAGGAGACGTGGGACCAGGGTCGTGTGGGCACAGGCAAGGGCTGGAGTAAAACCAGCGGGGGCCGAAAGTGGAGGACTTGTTCTGATTGCAGGTGGGGGCAGGCACGATCAATTCTCGGACATCCCTTCTCAAAGCAGACCACCAGAAGCTGGGCAAGGAGATGGCAGGTGCGGGAGAGCCCGGGTGGCAGGCAAAGGCGGGGAGTTGTGTCCCCACTGTATGACCCGGACCTCAAATTCTCTGGGACAAAGAGACGACCGCCTGGGCATGCACTGGGACTGGGATCAATCACGGAGGGCCTCCTGAATTTCCTCCTCGATATCCCAGGTCAGGGCAGCTTCGGCGCAGGGATCGGGCAGAATTGATGCAGGTTCCTGGGAAGGGCGTCATCCTTATGAAACTGACGGGAGAGAGAAGGCCCGCTTGGTGTTCCGAGAACCTGGGCGGTATGACAGGGTGAAGTTGAATCTGGTGAAAAACAAGGCCCAGCGGGACTGTCTGGGGGTTAAGACGTTTGGCGTTGCGGATGTATTCGGTTTTTTGTGATCGGTCCAGACCAGGAACGGAACTGTGGACCCCTCCAGCCAGTGGCGCCCTCCTCCAGGGCAAAGCTTGACTGCCAACAGCTCATGGGTCTCCAACATCATATAATTGCGCTCTGCAGGTGAAAGCCGGCGAGAGAAAAATCCACAGGGTGCAACTTGTTGTCCTCCTCTGCCCGTTGAGAGAAGTATGGCCCCGACTCCCCGTCTGAGGCATCCACCTCGACAACGAACTGCCGGTCTGAATCCGGCATCTGTAGGATAGGGGCAGTGGTGAACCGGCCTTGAGGGTATGAAAGGCTGTGTTGTTGGCCTCTGGGGTCCAGGAAAAGGGGTGTTTGATGCTGGTCAGAGCTGTGAGGGAGCGGCCACGGAGCTGTAGTTCCGGATGAATCTCCGGTAGAAATTGGCAAACCCGGTGGAATTGCTGCAACTTCTTCCTATTCCCGAACTGGCCAGGAGGTAACTGCCGAGACCTTTGCGGGTCCATCTGGATATTGCCTTCAGCGACAATGTATCCCAGGAACGACACAGTCTGGCGTGGAACTCGCATTTCTCGCTTTGACATAAAGGGAGTTCTCCAGGAGCCGTTGAAGAACCAGCTGGACATGACGAGTGTGTTCGACAGAGTTCTGGAGAAAATTAAGATGTCGCCCAGGTACACGAAGGCGAATTTATTCAGCATGTCCCGCAGCACATCATTCACCAAGCGCCTGGAATACGGGCTGCCAGCGTTGGTGAGGCCAAATGGCATTACCAGGTACTCATAATGGCGGTGTGGGTGTTGAATGCAGTCTTCCTGCGTCCACCCCTCCTTACTCGGACTAGGTGGTAAAAGCATTTCTAAGGTCCAGTTTGGTGAAAATAGTGGATCCCTGGAGCAACTCAAAAGCAGAGGTGAGTAAAGGCAGAGGGTACGGTTCTTCACTGTGACATCATTCAGACCTCGATAATCAATGCAGGGGCTAAGAGAACCATCTTTCTTTTCCCACAAAGAAGAACCCAAAACCAGCTGGCGGGAAGATGGGCTGATGAGTCCAGCTGCCAGGGAGTCCCTGATGTAAACCTCCATAGTTTTTCTTTCAGGAGGGGATAGTGAGTAGAGGTGACCTTTGGGTGGAGCAGTCCCAAGGGAGGAGATCAATGGCACAGTCATATCGGACGGTGTGGGGGGCAGAGATGTGGCTTTGGTCTTGTTGAACACCTCTCGGAGGCCATGGTAACATTCAGGGACATTAGAAATGTCGGGGCAGTGCTGGGGGTAATGGGGCCGGGGCAGCGAGGCAGCACGCAAACAGGTCAGGTGGCAGGCATTTCCCCACTCTTTCACAGTTCGAGGCCCAATCGAGGTGAGGGTTGTGGAGACGGAGCCAAGGGTAGCCCAGGGATTAGGGGTTGGCCTGGGGAGCTGAGCAGGTGGGAAGCGGATGGTCTCTCAGGTGGTTTCCTGACACCATCATTGAGATGGGGGCTGTGATGCTGGGTAACTGTGCCACTGCGTGACCGGCCCAGGGCCGGGCTGGAACAGGAGTGGACAAGCGTGGCTTTCCAAGCCCAGCTGACGAGGCAAGTCCTGTGTCAATAATGTTTGCTTCTGCCAGAGTCCACCAGGGCTGCCAGGTGTGGGTGGAATCAGACAGGTAAAGACAGACTTGGATGAGGGTTTTACACGGCCGATGGAGGGGAATGTTCATTGAGCTCATCCCGATTCCTCCTACATCTGGTGAGCTCCGGCCTTTTGCTGGACAGGTGGCGACTCGATGACCATCACCACCACAGTACAGGCAATAAGGGTTGGAGGTGATGCGTCGCTGGCGGCGCTCTGCAGGGGTTAGGGGAGGCGCTGCCCATCTCCATCGGTTCAGACTGGTCCGGCTGGTTAGGCGGTGTGGCGGAGTGCGGACAGAAGGGCAGTTGGGACACTCCGTGTGCTGGTGGATGGACTCTGGCGACCTCTCTCGACGACCGGACCTGGATCCTGCGAGTCGTCTGGGACAGCCAGAGGCAATGGCTTCATCAAAAGTGGGGGTTGATCATGGGAAACCAGCTCGCCCTTTATGTAGTCCGCCAGGCTGTGGAGGAAGGCATCCACCAATGCTTCCATGTTCCACAGGAGCTCCGACTTGCCACCCGGATTAGGAAGTCAATGGAGTAATCCGCAACAGTCCTTCTGCCTTGGCGAATACTCATCATGGTCGAGATGCACCATTGTATGGTGGATTACAAATCGAATACCTTGAGCATCTCCTCTGCGGAGCCAGGTTGAAGGTTGCACATGCTGGGGTCTGGCCTTCGAACCCGCCGTTCCCCAGAGTCGAGCTTCGGCCCGTCAGGTGAGTGATCACGTAACTGACCTGGCCTTCAGTGGCAAAAGTCCTGGAGTTGCAGGAGTAAACTGGACACGGCAGCTCGTCAGGAACGCCCGTAGCTGGGTTGGGTCGCCGCTGAACCGCTCTGGGTTGCGATCCTGGAGTTCTGGGAAACCCGGCAGCCCGCGGCGGCAGTGGACTGGGGCAGGGTTCGGGTGCTGGGCGGTGAGAAGTTGAATGATGAAATTTGCAAGTTGTTGCTGTTGCTGCTGGAACTGCTGAAACTGTTGGTAAAGGCGGCTTGAAGTAGGGAGGCAGTGTCAGCAGTGTTGCAGTTTGCCTCTCTCTCAGTCTCTTCCAGGCGTTGCATGGCCCGGTGGGTAGTTCTGGTTAGTTGGTTTCTGCATGCTGGTTGACCGTGCGCTGGAGTCCATGTTTGGTCAAGTGTGCTATCCAGACACAAACAGGGCCAGGACAACAAAGCGTCACGTTAGAATGTTTATTTAAGGGTTGGGGGTTACAGGGGTTTCAGGGTTCCGGGAGTTCCAGAGTCTGCGTGTGTGTGTTCCCCAATAGCCGAGCAGCAATGGCAGGAGCTGGATGATCCGGGAAGTCCTGGGGGAAACACACACACAACAGCAATGGTGAAAGCGAAGCAGCAGTACAGTCAAGGGCTAGGCTGTATTAAGTAGAAGAGCGGAAGGCAGGTCAAGATTACGGGGCTGGAGATCAAAGTAGTCCCGGCGGAGTCTGGGTTCACAGGCAAAAAGAGAGTCGTTTTTCAAGACAGGCAAGGTAACTAGTGCGGTTTGCAGACGATCTGACAAGTGTGGACTGAAAAGCAAGGCTTTATATACCGGGCATGATGAGTGGTGAATGCGAGTGCAGCTGAGTATTAGGTAAGCAAGGGTGAGGCCAGAGCAGGCAGGAACAGGTGGAGGTCATCAGACTTTGTCAGCCCCGGCGTGTTACCAGGCAGAGAGAGGCTCATGACAGAGCCTAAGAGGGGGCTGACCCCAGAAGTCCCAAGAGTGACCTGCGCCGGAAGGGAGAGAAGCGGGAGGGAGGCGGTGGAGGGCTGGGAATTCCTCGAAGCGGTCGGTGGAGCATCCTCTCATCTCGGGAGAGGAGCTGGAGGAGTCGTGGACAGAAAGGCGGGACAGGTACGGGGAACGCAGGGTCAGGGTCAGGCTGGGACAGGAAGCGGCGAGGCGGGCAGGGCGGTTAGGACCTCTGGGGCGGCCCCTGGTGCAGGTTGATCAGGATGCAGGCGGTGGGAAATTCGTGATGAGTGTCCGGTCCACAATCCGACTGGCTGGCACCCAGGTTCTCTCTCCTCAGGCCCTTAGCCCTCCCAGTCGACCTTGAGATACTGGAGGCCCCTACCAGCCGTCTGGACGAAGCAGGCGTGAGAGCGGTGTACACGCAGCCCACCGTCAACGGCGAGGAGGAGGGAGGAGGAGGAGGCGGCCGCGGGGACAGCGGAGAAGCTCATGCGTCGGCTGGCCTTTGAAACATGGAAGTAGGGTGCACCCTCATGGAGGTTGCTTAACTGGGCGGACTGCTTGGTTGGGCTGATGACCCTCTGGATAGGAACGGGCGAGAATCGTGAGGTGCCAGTTTACGATTCCACCCCAGTGGGAGATCCTTGGCTGACAGCCACCTTCTCAACAACACGGTGGCGGTGTCATGACCGGGGGTTAGGCCCCAGTGGCATAGCTGACAGCTGACCCAGTATGCGGCACGAAGCTGTGACCAGGTACGGCAGGGCAACGGGCATAGGCGAGGGCAGACAGGCAGGACACATCTCCTCCTGGCTGGGGAACAGGGGGGCTGGTAGCCATACACACACTGGAAAGGTGACATGCCAGTGGCAGAGCAGGTGAGGAGTTGTGAGCATACTCTATCCACGCCAGTTGTTGTGCCCAAGCCTGGGGTTTAAGAGAACCATGCACCTTGGCGCCTTCTCCAGCTCCTGGTTTGCCCGCCGATTGACCATTGACTGTGGAACCCAGAGGTGGGGCACTGCTGGCCCCCCCTAGAAGACAGCAGAACTCGCTTCCAGAATGTGGAGGTGAATGCGGACCTCGTCAGAGACAACATCCCTGGGCAGCCCGTGTAGGCGGAAGACATGATCAAGAACAGCCCGGGCAGTCTCTCTGGCAGATGGCAGTTTAGGGAGGGAATGAAGTGTGCCATCTTGCGGAACCGGTCAACCACAGTGAGAATGACCGTCATCCCACCTGGATGGTGGGGAGGCCAGGCCACAAAGTCCAAGGAGACGTGGGACCAGGGTCGGTGTGGGCACAGGCAGGGCTGGAGCAAAACCAGCTGGGGCAGGAGGACTTGTTCTGATTGCAGGTGGGGCAGGCAGGGCCACCTCGGACATCCCTTCTCAAAGCAGACCACCCAGAAGCTGGGCAGGAGATGGCAGGTGGCCAGCCCGGCGGCTGAAGCCCGGAGTTGTGTCCCCACTGCATGACCCCGGACCTCAAATTCTCTGGGACAAAGAGACGGCCGCCTAGGCATGCACTGACGCTGGGATGGTCCGAGGGCCTCCTGAATTTCCTCCCATATCCCAGGTCAGGGCAGCCACTGGCCTGAGAGGATCGGGCAGAATTGATGCAGGTTCCTGGAAGGGGCCATCCTTATGAAACTGACGGAGAGAGCGTCCGGTTTGTTCGAGAACCTGGGGTATGACAGGGTGAAGCTGAATCTGGTGAAAAACAAGGCCCAGCGGACTGTCTGGAGTTAAGACGTTTGGCGTTGATGTATTCGAGGTTTTGTGACGTCCAGACCACGAACAGAACTGTGGACCCTCCAGCCAGTGGCGCCCTCCAGGGCAAGCTTGACTGCCAACAGCTCGCGGTCTCAACATCATAAATGCGCCTGCAGGTGAAAGCCGGCGAGAAAAATGCACAGTGCAACTTGTTGTCCTCCCTGCCCGTTGAGAGAGTATGGCCCCGGCTCCCACCGCCTGAGGCATCCACCTGACAAGCGAACTGCCGTCTGAATCCGCATCTGTAGGATAAAGGGGCAGTGGTGAACCGGCCTTGAGGGTATGAAAGGCTGTGTTGGCTTCTGGGTCCAGGAAAAGGGGTGTTTGATGCTGGTCAGAGCTGTGAGGGGAAAAGCGGCCACGGAGTTGTAGTTCCCGATGAATCTCCGGTAGAAATTAAAACCGAGGTTGCTGCAACTTCTTCCTGTCTCCGAACTGCCAGGAAGGTAACTACCAGACCCAAGGGGGTCCATCTGGATATTGCCTTCAGCCACAATGTATCCCAGAACGGACACAGTCTGGCGTGAACTCGTGATTTCTCCCGCTTTTGGAGCGGGTGAGTTCTCCAGGAGCCGTTGAAGAACCAGCTGGACATGACGAGGTGTGTTGATTGTTCTGGAGAAAATTAAGATGTCGCCCAGGTACACCTAAGACAATTTATTCAGCATGTCCCTGCAAGACATCATTCACCAGCGCCTGGAAGGCTCACGTTAGTGAGGCCAAATGGCATTACCAGGTACTCATAATGGCCGGTGTGGGTGTTGAATGCAAGTCTTCCACTTTCGTCACCCTCCCCTTACTCGGGACTAGGTAGTAAGCATTTCTAAGGTCCAGTTTGGTGAAAATAGTGATCCCTGAGCACCAAAAGCAGAGGTGAGTAAAGGCAGAGGGTACCGTTCTTCACTGTGACATCGTTCAGACCTCGATAATCAATGCAGGGGCGAAGAGAACCATCTTTCTTTTCCCACAAAGAAGAACCCGCACCAGCTGGCGGGGAAGATGGGCGGATGAGTCCAGCTGCCAGGAGTCCCTGATGTAAACCTCCATAGTTTTTCTTTTCAGAGGGGATAGTGAGTAGAGGTGACCTTTGGGTGGAGCAGTCCCAGGGGAGGAGATCAATGGCACAGTCGCATCGGACGGTGTGGGGGCAGAGATGTGGCTTTGGTCTTGTTGAACACCTCCCTCAGAGGCCATGGTAACATTCAGGGACATAGAAATGTCGGGGGCAGTGCTGGGGGTACGGAGCCGGGGGCAGCGAGGCAGCACGCAAACAGGTCAGGTGGCAGGCATTTCCCCACTCTTTCACAGTTCCGGAGGCCCAATCGAGGTGAGGGTTGTGGAGACGGGCCAAGGGTAGCCCAGGATTAGGGTTGGCCTGGGGAGCTGAGCAGGGTGGAAGCGGATGGTCTCGGTGGTTTCCTGACACCATCATTGAGATGGGGCTGTGATGCTGGTAACTGTACCAATTCGCGACCGCCCAGGCCCGGCTGGAACAGGAGTGGAGTCGCGATGGCTTGGGCCCAGCTGACGAAAGCAAGTCCTGTGTCAATAATGTTTGCTTCTGCGCCAGAGTCCACCAGGGCTGCCAGGGTGTGGGTGGAATCAGACAGGTAAAGACAGACTTGGATGAGGGGTTTTACGGGCTGATGGAGGGCGGAATGTTCATTGAGCTCATCCGGATTCCTCCTACATCTGGTGAGCTCCGGCCTTTGCTGGACAGGTGGCGACTTCGATGACCATCACCACCACAGTACAGGCACAAGTTGAGGTGATGCGTCGCTGGCTTGCAGGTTTGGAGGCCGGGTCTCCATCGGTTCAGACTGGTCCGCTGGTTAGGCGGTGTGGCAGGTGCGACAGAAGGGCAGTTGGGACACTCCGTGTGCTGAGGGATGGACTCTGGCTTACCTCTCTCGACGACGGACCTGATCCTGGGCGTCCCATGCGACAGCCAGAGCAATGGCTTCATCAAGAGTGGGGGGCTGATCATGTGGAAACCAGCTCGCCCTTTATGTAGTCCAGTTGTGGAGGAAGGCATCCACCAATGCTTCCATGTTCCAGGAGCTCCGACTTGCCACAGTTCGAAGTCAATGGAGTAATCCGCAACAGTCCTTCTGCCTTGGCGCGAATACTCATCATGGTCCTGAGATGCCTCGCTGTGGTGGATTCCAAATCGAATACCTTGAGCATCTCCTGCTAATAGGTTGAAGGTTGCACATGCTGGGGTCTGGCCGAACTCCGCCGCTCCCCAGAGTCGAGCTCGCCCCGCTAGGTGAGTGATCACGTAACCGACCCCTCCGCCCTTCAGTGGCAAAAGTCCTGGGTTGCAGGGTAAACTGACACGGCAGCTCGCCAGGAACCCGAAGCTGGGTTGGTCGCCGCTGAACCGCTTCTGGGTTGCCGATCCTGGGTTCTGGGGCTCTTCGCAGCCACGGCAGCAGTGGACTGGGCAGGAGACTGGGTGCTGGGCCGGTGAGAAGTTGAATGATCATTGCAAAGTTGTTGCTGTTGCCTGCCGGAACTGCTGAAACTGTTGGTAGGCTGGCTTGAAGTAGGGAGGCAGTGTCAGCAGTGTTGCGGTTTGCCTCTCTCAGTCAGTCTTCCAGGCGTTGCATGGCGGTGGGTGGTTCTGGTTCGCTGGTTTCATGCTGGTTCCGATGGCGGCTGGGTCCATGTTTGGTCAGATCGCATTGTCAGACACCCTCAAACAGGGACGAGGACCACAAAAAGGCCACGTTAGAGTGTTTATTTAAGGGTTGAGGTTACAGGGGTTTCCAGGGGTTCGGGGAGTTCCAAGAGTCTGCGTGTGTGTGTTCCCCAATAGCCCGCAGCAGCAATGGCAGGAGCTGGATGATCCGGGGAAGTCCTGGGGGGGACACACACAACAGCAATTGAAAACGAAGCAGCAGTACAGTCAAGGGCTAGGCTGTATTCGTGTAGAAGAGAGACGGAAGGCAGGTCAAGATTACCGGGCTGGAGATCAAAGAAGTAGTCGAGCAGGCTCAAGGTTCACAGGCAAAAGTAAGAGTCGCTTTCAAGACAGGCAGGTAACTGGTGCTGGGTTTGCAGACGATCTGGACAAGTGTGGACTGAAAAGCAAGGCTTTATATACCGGGCATGATGAGTGGAATGCAGTGCAGCTGGTAGGTAAAAAGGGTGAGGCAGAGCAGAGCAGGAACAGGTGGAGGTCATCAGACTTTAATCAGCGCGTGTTACCAGGCAGAGAGAGAGCTCATGACAAGCGGTCCAAACCAGATCACATAATGCTTTAATTGGCTGGATGACCAGGGTGGACACAGAGTTTTCAGCACTAAACTAATAATATTCGACAGCGGTGGGACCGCCATCGGGTACATTTGAAGAGCTCAACTGTTTTGAGAAATAAGAGCGGAAGAGTTATATTTCTGTGTTAAGCTCAGTGTTATTGGTACGCAATACCATATTTCCCAAAGAAAGTATAAAAAGACACCCCATTGGAGACTCAGAGTCCAAGGGAATGGAGTCACATCCATGTTTATGAAAGGAAATCCTCACCAGACAGAAAAGTACTTTGAGGATGCAGCCAATGAAAACCAGAAATTGCAAAAGCCTCTCCTCAACATTCGGCATACGTCGGCTCCATTCAATTCTGGCTCTGGCTAAGCATTGAATGTGTCACTACTATGTGAACCTTTGTATACTTACCCTGGATTTGTGGCTATGAAATCACTTACAAAAGCAAGTAAGCGAATGACCTCAAATTAATATGTTTTTTGAGGTTTTGCCAAGTCAGCAGAATCGTGAAAAGGTCTGAATATAACAAAATGTATATAACAAACTAAATATGACTGCCGCTCAGTCCTGCACATTCTTACAAAAATAAATCATACTTGTTCATACAATCAATTTGTTTATGTGAGTGTGTGCGGGGTGCCTGTGTGTGTGCACATATGTGTACTGTGTGTGTGTTTATGTGTGTTTATGTGTGCGTGTGTGTGCATGGTGTGTGTGTGTGTGCGTGCATGGTGTGTGTGTGTGTTTGTGTGCGTGTGTGTAGCTGATACGGCCCCCCATGAACGGAATTTCATGAAACTTGGCATGCATTCAGAGGGTGTCATAATGATCCTACACTTTAAATTTCATGCACTTTTGAACCTCTCCGTCAAAGATACCTGCGATTACATCACCTCATTTTTGCCTTTTCATTTTCAACTAGGTGGCGCTATACCTCAAATGAGTGGATATGGGATGTGTTGACATGGCCCCTGGAGACCAACAGACAAAAATAATTTGGTCATCCTAGGCCCTATGGTTCTCGAGATATTCACAGAAAACTGTGTCCGGCCATCTACAGGCCAGTTGGTGTACAGTCACTAAATTTACACATTAATTTACTGTATGGCCCCCCATGAATGGAATTCCACGAAGCTTGGCATGCATTCAGAGGGTGTCAGAATGATCCTACACCTCCAAATTTGTGTGGTTTTGACTTTGTCAGCCAGAGATATCTGCGATTACAACACCTCATTTTTGCTTTTTCATTTTTAACTAGGTGGCGATATTCATCAAATGAGTACTTATGGGATGGGTTTACATGGCCCCTTGAGACCAACATACTAAACAAATGTGGTTCTCCTAGGCCCTACGGTTCTCGAGATATTCACAGAAAACTGTGTCCACCCTACCCTCCTTTGGGGGGTCCAGTCCGGCAGGGGGGCGACGGATCAAAACGAAAAACAATGGTTCTGTGTCATCCTTGTGGGGCTACATGCCCAACAAGTTTCATGCACCCCGGTCTATCAGTGTCCTGGAAATCGTTGACACAAAATTACTGAAGAAAAATAAATAAATAATAATAAAAATCTGGAAGAGAAAAATCTCTGACTGAACCTATATGACCGCCGCTTCGCTCCGCGGCAGTCATCATAACAAACTTTTGTAAAACAACAGGGAAAATGTGGAACAACAACACACACATTCAGCGGACAATCAACATCTTAAGGTGAAAACATCCCCTTAACTACAGAGGACCAATGTTTGGAATTTGTGGAACATTTCTCAAAACTCAACACACCACTCTTTTGATAACGTCATGGCACCCCCACCACATACACACCAACAGAATGGCAAGAGGTCCGTTTCCTGTTCCTAGGTACAATGCATAATTCTAGGCAGCCTAATGATGGTTATTGGTATATCTGGTTTCCAGATGCAAGTGAACAGCGTAGATGATTCAGTTCTTGATAAATAATTTAAAAAAAACACCCATTTCAAACACTGGAACTGATACACTGTTGCAGCCCTAATGACTTGTGTGTGTCTTGACATGTAGAGCAAATCCCTGAGACTAGATCTCGGTCACTCAGCCCTTAGGTGCTGCTTCTAGGATAAGGAGAAGTGCACTGGTGTGTATGTTCCACTCTATGACACAATGGCCCCAGACTTTATTCGGTGTGCTGTTTCAGCTCATTTTCAACTTTATTCCCCCTTTATTCCCCCTACTCTCACTCACATGGGATATAGGCTACATCACACACACTTATCTCAATGACTAAGGGAGTTCAAAAAGCTGTTCTGACTGGTTAGAATGTTTTTTTCCAACCAAGTGCAAGCTTGTAGTGAAAGTTTGGGTGTGCCTGACTTTTCTTGAGTAGAATGAACCCCCAGGGCTTAGACCTCCAGCGCTACATTCCGATTGACTAATTTATTTCCCTGTGTTTTGTAACATCACAAACCATGCGCCATTACACAACTCATCCATACAAAGTATGACGTTTGCCTATCCAGAACAGCACACATACCGGAAGTAAGACTACACCTGGTCACTCATGACACCTGCACATCATTCATTCGTTGGTTCATGTGCACATACAGTACATGCTGTTTGCGGATTATGTCAGCACTCTGACATCAGTGGTCCTGTAGTGTTTGTCTCGAGTTTGTCTCGTTTCTAACTTCATGCCTATGTGTCTTTTGCTACCCTCCCCCTTTAGGATTGGTATCTACATAGGCCTATTGCATGGTACTGCATCAAAGTAATCATTTTGGTATCCTGACAACAGTCTGCTCACATATAACTTCAAAAGTACTGGTCTGATATCCTTCAAATCTTTATAAAACACAGAGGGTCATCATATCTCCTACATATATCCTACATGATCATCCAGGTATAGATGCTGAATTTGGTTTCACTTTTTCTGGTTAATCGTGCTGGACTGTTATTGTATTTTCCCCCTTGAATAGTTTAGTGTTTGTTCAGAGCTATTGATTAATGTTGGTGGATTACTCCTGTGATTGCTGTCTTTAAAAGAGGACACCCTTACATAAGCACGCATCAGAGGAACAATTTTAACAACATCCAGCTGTTTGGGATGAAACAAAGAGCATTTCAGGTGATCTTTCTCTCTATTTATAACAGAGAGCATCTGGTCAGGATGTAGCCCATCTGTGTTTTTTCCCCCTGTTTTTAAATAGCATCAGCAAACATTCCCCTCAAGCTTATCTTCCCTATAGCTCTTACAGCTAAATCCCAAAACAAAACCTAAAGGCATTTTCACTTTCAAGTTGAGTGTTTTTACAACATGGGATGTCTTTATTCCTCTTACAGAAAATAACTACCCGTGTTTTCCGGACTATAAGTCACACTTTTTTTCATAGTTTGGCCGGTCCTGCGACTCAGGTGCAACATATATATATTTATATATATGTTTTTTTCCTCTTCATGAAACATTTTTTGACTGATGCGACTTATAGTCCGGAAAATACGGTACAGGACTTCAAGTGTCAGAAACTGCAGTTTTCTGAGCATCTAAACTGCAGATTTGGATGAATTATTTTTCAGTTCTTATGCCTACATAGTAGGCCTACTGTTTTTTTGCAGATATGCAATACATTGGACATGACAATATTATTGTATTGCACTGTACTATAACTGCACTGTTCTTTGTATTACTGCAGTTATTGTTTGTGACAGCTTGTAGCCTACCATTTTAATGCTACACTAAATGAAAACATTTAATTGACCAAATAGTGTGTTTTCCCGTCAAACCTGAGAACAACGAAACTGAAAGGAAGTTGATAGGCTTTGTGGTAGAACAAAAGGGTGATAAAGTCAGTGTGTGTTTAAGTCATTTATGTTAAAATGTGAACACACCCTACACCCCCTCCCTGGCCTGTTTCCCCTGGCCTGCTGGAGCACTCAAATGGATTTCCTTTCAAAAACATTCTCTGTCCAAAACTCAACCCCTTTTTACAATGCTTTCATGGAAAACACTTTAAACCAGTTTCACATGAAACTATGATGTCCAAAGCCATTTTGTTTTGGGGGAGACATCCTTTCTGAAGTTATGCAGTCTGTTCTCCTCAGAGGAGGAAAAATGTTGGGAGGAAAGTAGAGGCGGGGTGGGAGGGAAGGCTGAGTGAACTCACAACAGATGTTTAGCGATGATTTCACAATACATCGCATCAGTGCAAACGCTACAGCAACGTAGGCTACCCTTTCGCAAGTTCTGGCACATTGTGCTGATCTAGTTTTAAGGAATTGTGAGAAAAAAGAAAACAAAGGCTTTAATACCTTTAACAAATGTCAACCGCATTTTCGTATGCATTTGACATCCTACACTTTTTGAGGCAACTTACAAACTCACTTCAAATATGTTGAGCGTGGGTTCACTGTGCTGTTGCAATTTTCATAACACAGTGTAGCCTACATCATTTCAGTGGGAAAAGTGCTTCGAGAGAGGATGACCTACCGTCCTTTTAAGCCTCTTCTGTAGCGCTGGTCCCGTCGAGACATCGGAGAGTTCTCAGACGCGGAGCGATTCACGTCAGCGGTCTTCATCCGAGGCGACTAGCGGGGTTCAGATCACCGGGGACAGCTGTTCGTGTACTCAATGACGTATATTCCACATGTGCCGTAGTCGGCTTTAGGCTTCACAAAAGTCACTAGGGTAGCTACTACCCCGCTAACGGGACACAAAAACACACACACCACACACCCTTTCACGCATGCACGCTCTCACCTAGCGAAAAAAAAACTCTGAGCGAGTGTGTCTGTTTTTTTCTCCCTGTCAGCAGTTTCCTGTGCCTCTTGCTCACTCGACCATTCAGCATAGAGAGCGGTAGAGGGTTGTGGTGGTGGGTGACCCAGTGCCTCCAATTCCTCATGCTGTAAACGCAGTGACCCTTCTGACTCCCAGAATGCCACGGTCCACAGCGTACCACCAGGGGATTAGATTACCTCCATACTCCGCCCACCTGTTGGTACCTCTCAGGGCCTGCATACACAAGCATTGCTTAAATCATGCATTGCACAGGTTGTTGCTTTGAGCTATAGCCTACATGTCTCGATGTGGGCATCTGCCTGGAGTTATTTTTTACCTTGATATTCAAAGTGTCCTACTTCTCCTTTAGGTTATATGTCACACCTTGAAGGCCAGAGCATACTTTAAGAATGTTTAAATATAAATACATAGATGAGAAATAGAAGATTCATCAGATTAAAAATCAGGAGAGTCTTATTAGCAGCTGTTATTAGAACTATGCTAAATAGAAAATGAACTTGGGTTTTGGTAGGCAGTGAGTATGTTTTTAAATCCACACAACCTGGGTTTAGTCACACCCAAAGAGTGAGAACTCTCTCTTCCTGTTCTGAATGTCAGTTGCACATGTGTAAGAAACTCCCAATAGGCCTAAGTAGATTTTGGCACATGTCTTTGAATGACTTATAGTATGACCCAACCAGTTTTAGCTCTAAAATCTTCAAAGTCTTTTTTTTTGTTATTGTTGGTCAATGGCAATATCTACCAATATTATGTTGCAATGGATGGAAATTATGGCCTGAGTGAGTGCAAGCAGCAACAAAACAGAAGTTTGCTTCCCCTTGTCAGTGAAGCTTGAACTAGTTTTTGAGAAGACCACTGAACTGTCACAAATGTGCTCAGTCAGTGTGTGAATACTTTACAAAAAAAGACGTGAACTGGATCACTGTGGCTGTTACAGTCTGACCGTCTGCCAAGAGTGAGGGCTCACCAAGTAGAGATGGTGTCGGTTTCAGCTTGTGCCCTAAAAAGGGACAGCGCCCGGGATGGTGCAGCTACTGCTAAATTACTGACAAAGCTTATGCTTACTGTATGTGTACTTGTACTTTACTGACAAAGCTTATGCTTACTGAATGTGTGCATGTACTTTACTGACAAAGCTTATGCTTACTGTATGTGTACTTGTACTTTACTATGTGATCTCTGTGGCTCAATGTTTCGTTTTTTTCACCAAGTTGATAGCCAGTGCATTGCTTCAAATGTGAGTGACAGAGAGAGACAGATAGAGAGAGTGAGAGAGGGAGAAAGAAAGAGAGAGAAAGAGTGAGAGAAAGGGTGGGAGGGAGGGCTTGTGGTTGGTTGACAGTTCCGTTTATGAACATTGGTTGGTTTTGCAGCTGAAAATACAAAGCCACACTACCTGCAGGTTTTTGTCAAATTGTATTGTTTTTAATGATAGAAGTTATCACGCCTGGGGTTATGCCTATACCTGCAGACAGGTAATTATGCATCATGAAATAGTGCATCAATCCCATTTACAGTCAAAGAAAAACACTTTTTCAAGACAAACATTGATATCTGTTGGACTAATGTTGACGAACCAGTGAATACTTAAAAGAGTAAACATTAAACAATGGACAACACTCATTGACCACTTAATTCGGGTCACATATGCAACTGAATTGCAATTCTGAAAACACAAAGATCACATAGTTTCTGTTCTCTGAGACACCATGTAGAAAAGTCTCCTAGTGTTAAACTGTTTAACAACAACAATGTTTAATGAAGATACAAACTCACACTCACACATAAAAAAGGAAAAATAAGAAAACACATCTAATTTTCATATCTCATAATTTAAAATAAACAAAAAGAAAACACGTGGAAATCACTTTAGAAAGCTTGAGTGAAAAACTAGTAGTAATATCAAAAGTATGAGGAAAAGAATGTTGTTGTTTTTCTTGCATCACAAATGCACAGAGGATCATTGTTAGCTTCAAAAGCTTAGATTCATGAGCTAATCATCTCGCTCCCTTACGTTTGCATGACACCGGTGAAGATGTAGCTAGGGAACATTAGAATCTCAGAGGTATCTCAAAAGATTTGTCACTTTTCTCAGCCTGGCAATGCTGTAACCTCTGGCATCAGAGGATCCCTGAATAGCAGCGACAAGTCCCTTGACGACATACGTCCTGACGTGTAAGTTTGGAAATTAAACGTTAAAAGACTTACCCAGAAAAAGAGAAAAAAAAGGAACTGACATTTCAGGTTCTGCTTAGCACTTAAATGTCTTGTCACTGATTGTGAGAATATGTGAGAATAACAGTTGATCTTACAATTGTTACTTAGTATGTCCCTCATAAATGATGCCATTCACAGATAAGCAGAGTCCACCCAAGACACTAAACAGGAAAGTGATAGCTGTGAGCACAGTACAACAGCATAAATCTCTACATAACAAGAGCAAATGAAGTGATAACCAACCAGCATTTTATAAGGCCACATTTACAATACTTGGGTGGCCACAATGGTCAGTGTGTACATTTGGCGTGTTCAATATCAAGACAGCTGTTTTGTTTGTAGAAATCTCACAATACAAACATAAAGGATAAGAAGGTCAACGACAGAAAAGACGTTTTGCACATGAACGGGATCTCTTGGGCCGAGCTGTAAGAAGTACATTCTCGATCATGCAGTAGCACCACGTTGTTTATGAGGTCACTTCCCTCCGTGAGGCCCTCACTTCCTCCTCCTCCGCAAGGCACCTCCTGAGGGAAAAAAATAACATTAGGCTTATTCTTCTTAGATGTAGGCCTACAGAACCAGACACAGGGCCGGTTCTAACCTACTACATTTGGGTGGGCAACATAGCAAAGCGGTCAAATTGGATCAGACATATGCATTGACATAAACACAAAACACAAACACAGAAAAAATCGGTACTACCTAGCTTGAGTTGCTAGAGCCAACGGTCAGGGATGGGCAGTATTTCAAATACAAAATAGCATTTTGTCATCTGTATTTTTATTTTGTTGAAGAAAATGGCTTTGTATTTTGTATCAAAATACTTTATAGGTGTATTTTTGTAGTTTATGAACTTTAATGGTCAGTTTCTTGAGTACTTTAATCATCCAGTGGGAATACATGCAACATTGCACAATCTGGGCATGCATTGACAATGTCATTTGACAATCTGACATTTTTATGTATTTTTGCTTATCCGTGCCAACAGCTAGAGCAGACAGGCAGCTACAGTGCTACACTCCGGGGGCATCTTTAAAATCATGCCCCCTAGAATGTAGCACTGCAGCTGCCTGGCTGCTCTAGCTGTTGGCTGCAGCAACTCGAGCTAGGTAGCACTGATTGTTTTCGACAATATTCAGTGACTTCGAGAAACAGAGATCTATGTGAAAAATGTCCAGACTTTTCCTTTAAGGCATCAGGAGGGGTTTAGCTAACACACACACATAAGCCTACTGCAGAGCTATGTACCAGCTATAGCTACCTTTACTCAACACCACCAACTCATCTACATCCAAACTGGGTTTGAGGCTGCAGACTGTGCAGATTGAGAGAAAGTGGAATAGAACATTATGTCCAATATTCCAATATGTGGTTTAATGTTCTGCATTATGTCCAATATTCCAATATGTGGTTTAATGTTCTGCATTATGTCCAATATTCCAATATGTGGTTTAATGTTCTGCATTTCTCATTAGTGGGTCACTTTGATACTAAAAGTATGATTCTAGGTAATGACTGTATGATATCTGTACTGTTCCTGTGTATATCTGTGTGTGACTGTATTTAGAGATAAGCAGGAATATTATGTCTTTTCAGTGTTTCACTGTTCTACATGGCTGCGCCAGTAGCTATCTGCTCCGGATTGCCAGGTTGCCACTAATCAGAGTCTGATTCAGTGTAGTCCATGTGATATGGGATAACCAACGCCATCTCCTGTCAGCTTGGAAGGATACTTAAACCCTAACTATTTCCTTGTCTAGTTAGAGCAGCTGATTGATCTTTAGGTGAAGTCATGCTGTCTCTCCCTTGATGCGCATCATTGTAAATAAACTCTGTTCCTGATTTTTCATACTATTGGTCTGACTGGGTCTCTATTAAATCTATGGTATCAAAATTACCATCAAGATGCACAACTGAAAATAAAATTGACTTTGTTTGGGTGGGCAAGACACAACGCTTACCCCACCCTGGCCCCTGCCTAGAGCTGGCCTTGGCCAGACATTTTATTACTGTAACGTCTTTTGGTTTAATTATTCATTGAACATTCATATATTATAAATGGAATGGAAGGCTAGCTCAGGAAGTTGAAGTGATATCGAGGCAACTCACCTCTATAACCACCTGCTCCAAGAAATCCTTGGAGGGCGGCATATTTGGCTGCATATTTGGCTGCTTTAGCTGAAAAAGAAAATGACATGGAATGACTGTACCTGACAGAATTGTGTGTGTGTGTGTGTGTGTGTGTGTGTGTGTGTGTGTGTGTGTGTGTGTGTGTGTGTGTGTGTGTAACTTACACTGCTGAGGAGTGAGAGGGGCTTGTCCTCCTGCTCCTTGCCCAGCTCCAGCTCCTCCTGTTCCTGCTCCTCTGTAACCTGAGGACAGAGGGAAGATCATTAACCAATAGCAGCAAGCATCTGGAATTATTTTTGCAGTTTAGCTTCATATTGTGAGTTTCTGGAAAGCCATTAGACTAGTAACCATGTGGATTGGTGTAAGTTGTAAAAAAAGGATTAGAACTAGTGTTCTTGTCATTAAAAGTAGTAGTGTGCTAATACTAGTATTGATGTACAGTAGTGATGTGGAGTCAATGATCTTCAATAATAATATTCTGATTAATTCTTTGTCTATCTACGATGCTTCCATTACCTGGGTAGGGCTGATAACCACCATATCCAGGTCCACCAGCTCCTGCAGAAAGAATTTCCATGACATAGGGCCTATGAAAAACTGTATTCTACAATGCAGATGCTATTTCATTGAAATACTGCAATACTCAAAATTATTAACAATGGGATAGCAGATCATAGTGCAATGATAGTAGGAACTGTAAAGGAGTAAAACTCTGATGTCACCTGGTTGATAGCCCTGACCTCCAAGGGCACCAGCTCCATATCCTGTTATCATTCACACAGAAGCACAACAAAAGAGATTGACACTATGCAACAGGTGAGCAGTAAAATGAATGATCTCATCCAACGGTAACATAGACATCTTTATATTCTGGATTATGCAAAGTGATAATTTACTATTATTTAACTTATTTAGAAGCAATAGGCAAAGTGGTGGATATTACAGGCTCAGAAAGTACAGCACAAGTCCTTCTTAGTGGATTGAATCAGCCATCTGAATTAGCGCAACTCCTCAAAAAGCAGAATGCACTTTAGAAGTAGTGAGTCAAAATGAGGCAAGGTGCGAGAGTAGAGGGAAAGTATTTAGTAGTAGTAGTATTTACTTTCTGATCCTGTTCTATCTCCCCATCTCCAGACAACAATGCTGAGGGTGAATTAAAATCGGCACCTGATTTCCCAGGCTTGCTAGCCCCTGCTCCCAATCCTGGGTACCTGAGTCCTGCAAGGAGAAAATCAGACCATCAAAACGCTACATCAACAAAGGCTGCCTGTTGATAAAATACTGAATAAAACTTAAATTAATAGGAAAACTTTTGGCTGATTCTGCATTGAGCTGGGTTGAAATGAATTGACCTGAACCTACAAGTAAAGTACTTAAGTAATTGTGTGAAATATATAATCTATAAATCTATAATATAATCTCTGAAATCTATAAATCTATAATGTCCATATAATAATATCCATAAATGTACCTCCACCACCCCCGCCAACTCCTCCAGGTCCACCTCCTACTCCTCCCAGGCCTGCGCCAACACCTCCTGGACCTACACCAAGTCCTCCCAGACCTCCGCCCACTCCTCCAGGGCCTCCTCCAAGACCTCCAGCACCTCCTCTTCCAGCACCATAACCTGTGGAAAATCACAAAAAAATAGCATCATGAAATGTCATACTCAAGTTTTTCTAGGGTTAAATAATAACTAATTTCTGAATTGTTCTGTCACATACTTTTAGGGGGTTTAACTCCACCTGGCCCATATCCTAAACCTGAAATGAAAAGATAGTAGGTTTATTTAATGGCCACTGGTGTAGGCTATTAAAATGCTCATTTTGATGTGGAGTTTATGCTACCTCCAGCACCTGCACCACCTGGAACCACTCCTGCTCCTCCAGGTCCTCCACCAACTCCTCCAGGTCCAGTGCCATATCCACCAGGACCTCCTCCAACGCCTCCAGGACCTGTTCCATATCCGCCTGGGCCACCACCAACTCCGCCAGGCTCACGGCCGACTCCTCCTGGACCAGCACCAACTCCCCCAGGACCTGTGCCAACTCCGCCAGGGCCACCTCCGACTCCACCAAGCGCTCCACCATATCCGCCTGGACCTCCGCCAACCCCACCTGGTCCAGCACCTCCGTAGCCTAGAAGCACATTGATGTAAGCTGATAGTGAGATGAGCTTTAGATGACCAATTTGTTACATCAAAACATGATAAGACTGTTCAGTTTCTGAGAAATTAAAAGAAGCCCAAAATGGCCATACTTTTGGGTGGTTTCCTTCCTCCTGGGCCATATCCTAGACCGGAAAATAAATAAACTGCAAAATAAACATTTAATTCCTCTTATAAAGATTTATCTTAATTTATTGTGGACGTAACAGTGAGTAGATTAGTTTAGAATAGATTAGATGTCTATTAGAATAGATAGAACTCGTACCCCCAGCTCCAGCTCCATATCCTCCAGGTCCAGCACCAGCACCAGCACCACCAGGGCCAGCACCATAACCACCAGGGCCAGCACCAGCACCACCAGGGCCAGCACCATAACCACCAGGGCCAGTACCATCAACCACCAGGGCCAGTACCAGCACCACCAGGGCCAGTGCCATAACCACCAGCACCAGCACCATAACCACCAGGGCCAGCACCAGCACCACCAGGTCCAGCACCACCTGGTCCAGTACCAGCACCACCTGGTCCAGTACCAGCACCACCAGGGCCAGTGCCATAACCACCAGGGCCACCAGCACCACCAGGGCCAGTGCCATAACCACCAGGGCCAGTACCAGCACCACCAGGTCCAGTGCCATAACCACCAGGTCCAGTGCCGTAGCCGCCAGGTCCTGCACCGTAACCACCAGGTCCAGTGCCGTAGCCGCCAGGTCCTGCACCGTAACCACCAGGTCCAGTGCCGTAGCCGCCAGGTCCTGCACCGTAACCACCAGGTCCAGTGCCGTAGCCTCCAGGTCCTGCTCCGTAACCACCACCTGGTTGTGCACCATAGCCGCCTGGGCCACCCAGACCACCTGCTCCATAAGCTGTACCATATGTAAGATATAAGACATTAGCCCAAGCTCATACACAGGTCGGTTGTATGTTGCGAGGCACATGTGTATTAATAGCAGTGAGGTAGTTTACCTTTTCCAGGCTTTCCCATACCTGCTCCAGTTGGGTACCGTAAGCCTGAAAGGTGAAAGAGTTGTGAATCAGACTCATTGCTATATGTGTACCTTCTGTATGTTTCTTATGTTCATCACTCTCTTGTCTATAAATTCTGTATTTTAGATTTACGATTGAAAGGAAGACTTGCTGAGCACCTCTGCTTACTCCCAGGTGTGACCCTTTGTCTCTAGATACTAGGTGAACAGGAATGGGTGGCTTTCACATTTAATCCAAAAACATTATGTGCGCACATCCAAAATCAGGTATTGTCGTCGAAAATCTCAAGGAATATCCGGACACTACAGTAGCTCCCTTTTTAGAGTATCATCACAAGTTACGTTTCGAGCCTCACGCTCTTCATCAGGAGTCACCGAGGAGTCCAGTGCCACCCGTACCCCTGTACACAGAGTCTGATGAAGAGCGTGAGGCTCGAAACGTAACATAAAGGGAAGCTAGTGTGGGGCTTTCACACTTCCCATTGTGGCGTATGGCTGCTAACATTTAGCAAAGTGCAAGTTGGGGTGCTCTTGATCAGGATCAAGCCTCTGAGTTAGAACAAGAGGTCATACATAACATACATAAGTTTTGAATATTCCTTGTCTCGTTGGGAGTTGGGGTCCTCCTGATCAGGATCAACCCTCTGAGTTAGAACAAGAGGTCACGCCCCCCCCCCCTTTGTAATATACATAGGTTTTGAATATTCCTTGTCTCGTTAGAGATATGGTTGAATCCTTTGGAAACTCTCTCTCTCCCTTGATGCGCATCAATTAAAGAATAAAGCCTGTTTCCTCATTGACCATCATCATGACTGAGTTTCCAACTGTGGCACTAGGAAAATTGCTATCAAAGGACAGTTTGGGAAAAATCAATACCAAAATTAAAACCAAGAAACATATCTTTCAAAGAATACAGTATACCCTTGGTGTAGGATATTATTTCTGTAAATAGCTGTGGTGAAAATATTTGACATTTAATCGACTGCAGTTCAATCACATGTTTAGCCACTACACTTTAATCATGTACGTTAATTCACATTTAATTTAACAATTTAAATAAAAAAAGTTGTCTTTTGTCAAATTCAGCTAACTAATAGGTCCTTTAGCTGTCTGTACTGTGTGTGTGAATGGGAAAGACGCATAGTGGCTTTGAACAAACCAAAACACAAAAATTCTGACCAATCAGCACGTTGCCTTAGTAACACAGAGGGGAGGAATACAATTTGATTGGCTGATCAACAGGATTTTACCAGGATTGTACCCAAGTACATACTTTACAGAACTGAGGAAAACAGCATAGCCTACCACTTCCTGGTTGGAGTCCTCCTGGAACTCCTGCTCCCAGAGCGCCTCCGGCTCCATATGCTAAAGACAGCAGACATATTAGTACTCATACTCGTTTAGGAGTGGGAATTCTAATTGCCTGTTTACTTCTGATGGAAGTGTTTTTAAGGGCATATTTTTTAACTTTACACAGGTCCAAGTCTACACTTAAATAGCTACTGGCTGGCATGATATGAGATGATGCGGTAAATAGAGGGGGTTTTTGGGAGGGGGCAGCATGAGAATATAGGAAAACTATAATACATAAACAAAGAGATGTAGGACAAAGGTTCTTGGTGCTGTACATTTGCCAGGTTTTCTGGTTCCGACCCCTCCTGCTCCAGGCACCAGACCGGTTCCTGCTGTCACTCCAGATGCTCCACCTGGGCCACCAGTTCCAGTTCCAGCGACTCCTCCAGTACCGAGGAGTCCAGTGCCACCCGTACCCCCGTACACTGTCCAGAGCATAAACACCACACTCAATGATCATTATCAGCTTAAAACCTCGTAACTTCACTGCCATTCCATCTTTGTTTTGAGTGTCCTGTTTAATGGGATATTACGCAATATTATATACATTTGAAGAAGTCTGCGGCTGGACTCTGACCTTTAGGAGGTTTTCCTGTAGTGGGACCTGTGCTGGAACCAATACCACCTGGGCCTCCACCAACTCCTCCCGGACCTCCGCCTACTCCTCCGGGGACTGTACCAGCTCCCCCTGGACCTCCACCAACCCCCCCTGGCCCTCCTCCTCCTGCTCCACCAGGTCCTTCATCTAGAGTCGCTGGAGTATCCCCTCGTCCGGCTACCACGCCTCCACCAATACCTAAAGTTGAGCACAGCAGTGTACCATGCAAAATCAGAATAAATGGCAGGCTTGGTATTGAATTACAGCTTAATTGTTTAACCTTTTTGTTTTTTGCCAAATCTTGATAAATCAGATAACTTCTACACAAAAAAATCAGAGTCACTCAGTCTGCTGACGATGGCAAGAACAAGACACTAAATATAGTGTCTCTGCCAAATATTTCAGCAAAAACCTGCTTTAAATTAGGTTTTATTGCTTAACAATGAGATTTTAGCCAATTTTGCTTCAGTATGTCATTGTGCCTGCCAGCCATTGCAACATATTGAAGTGACTCCAGTGAGAATGAGCAAGACTAACTCCTCATTTTCAACACTTGTTAAGAGGCATTTACCTGGAGGCTTGAGTGGCTTGGCTCCTGGCAGGCTTCCATTAACTGTGAGTCAAAAGAGACAAAAGCCATTTTAGTCACAGCTTCAAACAGACAAATTGGTGCATAAATCCATTTCTGGGAGATTGGCCTGTCCACGGTTCCAGACGGCTTCACCTTCTGTGGGCTCATGAGATTTTCCACCAGCACCAACACCAGCACCAGCACCAACACCAACACCAACACCAACACCAACACCGATACCAACACCGATGCCTATACCAGTACCTGGTAGAAAGATTTACAGTTTGTTTTGAATCATGATGGTTTCGCTGCACTGTAACGTTAGGAATTAACCAATATGTTGGTTAGTCAGAGGGACCCAAAAGAGGCTGTGTTATTCATCCCTTGGTCCTGCAAGCACAGATCAGTTTAGGTTTGGGGGGTCAGATAGCCAAGTTCTGCTACAAGCATGTTGGACATTCCAAATCTACTACCCGATGCTGTCTGTTGTCCATGGGTCTGGTTAGTTCAGAGGTAGTTTGGTTAATTGCATTCATAGCACCCAACGAAATTGGTGCAACATTCCATTTCCGTTCTGCAACGTTAAATGAGGTCTGGATAGGAGTTGCATTTAAAAAGCAATGTTGTAATTTCATTATATGTATGGATCAAAGGACAATTTTCTGCATAGGCATTTCTGATAAGGGAGGCCTGTGGTCATGATAAGGGAGGCCTGTGGTCATGTTTAAATTTACCCTCAAACATAGAGGACTAGTGGAAACATGTGGTCTTATATTTATGTATTTAGTATATGTGGTCTTGTGTTAGACCTTTTGTAACTTTCCCTTTGGAAAGCACTTTGAATGGCTACGTTGTATGAAAGGCACAATATAAATAAAGCTTGATTAATTGATTGATCTGCGTGGGCATATCTGGCAGGAGGCTTCATACATTTCCTTATAACTCACACCAGTAGCTACATAAAGCTATTCAAAACAGTACCAATTACTTGGAACATGGCATTCCTTCATGCTGATTATAATGAATAAACAAAAACAGCCCATGACCCATCCCAAGCCATGTTACTTGGAACAACACAAACAAAAACACAAAATATTGTGAATCTGATGTCTGGTTGTTGGCTCCCAAAAATTATAATCATACATTATCTTAAGCAAAATTATTATTAAGACAATATATGAGAATAATATAAGAGTATAATTTAAAAAAAACTAAAAGTTGTGAGATCTTTGCACTGGTCAAGTACATTAGTGACCTCTATTAGTATGCAACCATACGGTCAGCAAGCTTTGTTTGATTGTTTTTTTTTGCTTTGGCATGAGGCTCATGACGGCATTCGTACGGGACGGCATTCCCTAAGGAAGCACCACACCTCATCGGTGTGGGCACAATACCTTCTCCCGCTGCCAAGGTGGGATTGGGGGACTTGCCACCGACACCAACACCAACACCAATACCCACTCCTTTCCCAGAGCCGCTGCCGGAACCAATGCCAATCCCAATGCCAATACCGGTACCAGAGCCTATGCCAGCACCGGCACCAAAACCCAGCCCAATCCCAACACCAGTGCCTGGTGAAGAAACCACAAGTTTTATTGGTTATAACAGCTTATGGGGCCTTTTTATATCCATTGGGCCCATATGGTAGACATCTTCTTTGCTGTTGACAAGCAATTTATGACCTTAACTGACATAAAAGAAGATGTGCACCATATTCACCTCATTATAGCCCAATTTACTCTCATAAACTCCCTTGGACAGTAAATAACTTATAAATAACTTAAAAATAATAAATAACTTAAAAATAAAGAAATAACTTTGTACTCACCACTGCCACCTGTAGGGAGAATGGAACACGACCAGTTTGGTTAATTATATATGAATATAGATTTTTAACATTAATTACCATAAAAATTATTTGACAATAAGAAATAAAATATCAATGTAAATGTAAGTAAATATTTTAATTTAAAGTCTTTGAAAATGCTCTAATAATGCTGAGCTGTTGGCAGTTGACCATGGTAAGAAATGCTTGCAAGTGACTGTCCCTACCTCCAGATGGCACTCCAGCACCAGTTCCAGCTGTTGGACACAGAAGGAAGAAGTGAGAGGCATGCTTCCGACTTCAAAATATAGATTATCCTAACCTGGTAATCACACTTCTTGTATATTTATGCCAAAATTAAGGATGTCATATGTGAAGCTGCAGTTAAAATGAAACATATGAGGAAAAATAAAAAATGTCAAGTAAGTCAGTATAATTTCTCAGTGCCAGATGCAGCTGTGATGAGAGAGCGAGAGAGCGAGAAAGAAAGAGAGAGAGAGAGACAGAGAGATCAGTGTCCATGGCCTTTTCTCATGTGTGTCATACACCCCACTTACCACTAGGCTGCACAACTCCAGCTCCGACTGCAATAATGATATGAGGTCAGAGAGAGATTGTTAGTACAGTGACTCATATAGGCCACAGAGAAGTTATTTCAAAACACTATGTCCTATCAAAGTGGAAATATTTACTTACAATATGTACAATACAATATTCAGTGTCCATAACAAACAACTCTTTATATCAGACATTACCATCAGTAGACAGAAGAGGTTTTACACTAATGAAACAAACAGAACCCTCCAACAAACATGAAAAACACTCACTTTCTGGCACTCCTGTTCCACCTGAAATGACAGAGATTTGACTTTAGACCATCATGGAAAATGTATATTCACAGCAGCAAGACACCAGCGATTACATTCTAACCTCAACCCAGCGCTGAACTCTTTGTAAATTGGGGCTCATATCTAAACGAAACACACACACACACACACACACACACACACACACACACACACACACACACACACACACACACACACACACAAAAATTGTTAGCATCATGGACTATGGTACAGTCTATACATAGTGCAGTGTTAGCATGGATCACAGTGCAGTGTTATCTATATGAGAGCATGCATAAGGAGTATGTGGTTATGCCATGAAGATGTAGAAATGCATAGCAACACTAGCTCCAGCTATGTGAATGCAATTCACTTTAAGGGCCTTACTGGGGAGGCCTGGTGCAAAGTCAGTTGCAATGATAGCAATGCCTCCTGCTGAGAAATACAATGGATCAATATCTAAAAAAGCAACAGGGCAATATTTTTGTATAAGAATGCTTTGACTTACATGGGATGCCATTGCAAATCATTATATACGGTGCATCAAAAAAGTCATTGAATGAATATGTATAATATCTTGATCTATAATGTATTCCATATAGCCAATGACAGAGTAACAATTCCATCATTGCGAAATTCGTATGTTTTTTTTTGCACTTTTGTCTGTCCCTGATCTCAAAGTTCCACACCTGGAATCTGCGTTCCTCCGAGCACAGGTGCTCCCTTGTCTGTGGGACAGCAGAGAAGAGTGAGGCTGTGAGGGTGCAGCAGGTAAAGGTGTGCCAAGCTGTGTGATGTGCATGTAAATACCTAACCACAGGACCCTACTCAAGTCCTAGAATGATACCAGTCTACTAGCATGCTAGTGTTCGGAGTGAAAAAGCATACCTGGCTTTCCACTGGCAAGGATTGGTATGCCAGTTCCTGTGATCCCAACAACCAAGCCATCACCATCTCCATCAATGGCTCCACCAGTCACACCTTACAAGATCAACACAAACAGACTAAAAATAAACAACACAAACATAATAATAACACAATCATAAATGTGTGTGTGATAGGTGACATTTGGCTTCCATCCTGAATAAAGGTGTGATTTGACACATGAGTTAGGGCGTACCATCTCCTGGGCCTCCTCCCAGTGAGCCTCCGGATCCTTCTATCCCTCCTCCAGCATCACCTACGAAGACGAGATTAAACAGCACTGCATTAAACAGCATTACACTACAAACCCAACACTACATCAGTATGGATGGAGCTTAGCGTCAGTGGAACAGAATGAAGAAATTCATACCATCCTTAGGTGCTTTGGTTCCAACTGCATATCATAGTAATGTAAAGACAAACACACATAGACACACACACAGAGACACAGACACAGACACACACACACACACACACACACACACACACACACACACACACACACACACACACACACACACACACAGAGACACACACACAAATAACTTGGGTAAGTAGAGAATTCATGCATTTTACTTTACGTAAAGATCAAACTTTCGTAAACTCATCTCTTAACCCTTTTTGCAAATCCTGATTGATTTCCTAACGTGGGGGTATTTCCACACTCACAACTGTCATCCAGTTAGCTGACTTACCGGGACCCCCTCCAATACCGTCACCAGGGCCACCTGTTCCAGTAGGGCCTATGAGGAACAGTAAAGGCATGTGCTGTCAAAATAATCCTGACCTGTTATATTAATACGATAGACCATTATATTAATCATCTATTCCTCTGGATGAGCGCAGAGGATAACTGGACAGGAGGTGACAGTGTTTTCAATGATCACGTTATGAAATTGGGTCAGACACTCTACCTCCGAGGACCACAGTCACTGTGCCTGATCCAACTGTTGATCCATTGACTGCGGTGCTTCCGTTGCCAGCGGGAACTGCTGCTCCCCCGAGTGCCCCTCCGGCCCCTCCTGGCACAGCTGAGCGAGAGAGATGACACCGAAGGGGTTGGAGACAGGTCCATAGCAACAACAACAACAACAACAACAACAACAACAACAACAACAACAACAACAACCACTTGCATTTCACATGGCACTTTATCAAGGCACCCAAAGCACTTTACTGTGAAGGGGATATGAGACAAGTAATGGGACAAGGCTGCACTCAGAGGTGAATCTTTCTAGTTGTCCATCTGATGATGTCTGTGTGTCATCATATGCCACTGACTACCCTGTTACCTGTCACTCTTGCTAACTGACCATCCTGTTACCTCTTTCACTCTTGCTAACTGACCACCCTGTTACCTGTCACTCTTGCTAACTGACCACCCTGTTACCTCTTTCACTCTTGCTAACTGACTACCCTGTTACCTGTCACTCTTGCTAACTGACTACCCTGTTACCTCTGTCACTCTTGCTAACTGACTACCCTGTTATCTCTGTCACTCTTGCTAACTGACTACCCTGTTATCTCTGTCACTTTTGCTAACTGACTTTCACCTGTACCTGTTCTTGTGCAAGCTGCTCCATCCAATACATTAAATATCAGGAAATACAGCCTCATCATCATCATATTTGCACGCAATGATCATTTTGTCCCCGACACTCACCTGTACCTGTTGCACCAGTTGCTCCACCCTGTCCACTCGGACCGCCTGAAACGGGAACATTCATCAATGAATCCATCATTTCTAAGACAATTTAAATCATGGAAGATTTTACCGCTTTTTTATGTTTTGTAGGTAATCAATAAATCAATTATGCTAATTATCAACCCTGTATTTGATAACAATTATCAACCATCATTGTATCCATTTGAGTTGACAGGATAGTCAAACTGTTTTATTCAAATACAAGGCCTCCCTCTCCCAGTCTGGCACCACACCTCCTACTCCAGTCCCTGCTCCTGCTCCAATTCCCACTCCTCCTGGACCTACTCCTGCAGCTCCACCTGGCTGTCCTAAAGACAAAGACACAAGTGTAAAGCCTCATATACGGACGAGACGGACCTACGGATGTGTATGATTTAGATACGGTATCTAAGAATGATCATTATAGTGCATTTCAATATTCAGTAAATCCATAAAAAGTGCTTACCATATTTAGGAGGTTTACCACCTGCACCATATCCTGCCAAGAACAAAAGGAGCAAATTGAAACAGTGTGACAACAAAAGCCCGTCATCCCACACTCAAATTTACTTTTAACCCTTTATTGACTGAGCCCCATTCTACTCACTCTTCCCGCACTTCCCATCCTGTCCAAACTTACCCCCATAACCCCGATATCCACCACCTGGCAGCCCACCTGGAAAACCTCCAGCGCCGCCTCCTGGACCTCCTGCCACTGAGCCCACTCCCTGAGTTAAGCCAGGACCGGTTCCTGAGAATCAATCAATCAATCAATCAATCAATCAATCAATCAATCAATCAATCAACCAACCAACCACAGATGGTATTAGTCTATTGACCAGCACATTCAGTTACTGTAGCCTCATCAGCATGAAATCCCATTCAGACAAAACTCAGAAGTCCATGACTACCCCTAACCACCAGAACTCACCAGCTTGTCCAATGGTTGCTACTCCTCCTGGTCCACCAGCAGGTACCCCTCCATACCCGAGTACACCCCCAGCACCTGTCCCAGCACCTACAGAAAAGGGAGGACAAAAGTGTAACGATCACAATGGTAATGACATCATGATATGAAATAAAATGTATTAACGTTGTGCATCATTTGTAGCCATGGAGATACATAGCCATTTGTATGGTGTCATAATTTGAATATATCCTACCATATTTAGCAGCTTTAGATCCAGGTGCATAACCTAAAATAGAAGATAGAATAAGTGCATTACAGGTCAAATGTACAAGTGAAACTCTTTGCAGAGGCACAACAGGGATGGTGATAAATTTCTAAAATTTTAAATGATCGATACCTGTTCCATATCTTCCTGGCCCATAGCCACCACCGGGCCCATAGCCAGTACCAGGCCCGTAACCCACTCCCCCAGGTCCTGTGCCGACTCCTCCAGGTCCAACTCCGGTACCGTATCCAGCACCACCTGGCCCGGTTCCAGCTCCTCCTGGGCCTGTGCCCAGCCCACCTAGAGCACCGCCTAAACCTGACCCAGGAGCACCACCACCACCACTGCGGCCTGAGCAAGAATGGTTCTTTATTAGTCATGTTCATTTATAACTGTCTATTTCCAACTGCAAAAATCTGAAGCGCAAACTCAACCCTATCTATCTGTTTAGATTTCAATCTCTATGCTCTTTCTGCATTGCAAATTGTAGTTTTACAATTTCAGCTATTTTTGTGGTGAAGTCAGAAATACAAACGGTGACTGTGATGGGAAAACCTACCATATTTCCATGCTTTTGCTCCACCAGGATAAGCTGTGAAAAAGCAAAATTGATAGTTTAAAGGAACTGCACATTCTCCTTCAAATTTGGCACTTACTACGACCAGCTACTCTCATGAGTTATTAGCAAAGTGATTCATGATCAGAGAATGTATTCTGTTTTAATGGCTTGCTTGTGTATACACTGAAGTCACAGAATATGAAGGTAGTGTTGACTGCCAAATCTGACATCTGTTTTAAATTTAACCCAGTTAACATATCTCTAATGTGATTAAAAGATAATTTCAAAAATCTTTGCCTCTTGTAAAGTGAACCAGGTCATATTGTTTTTAATGTAATGTGTTTTGCTGCACTTGGAAACTTAATGGCAGCATACAAATTCAAGGAATCAAACATATTTTGTCACACAGAAATGAAATATGGCGCCCTAGAGAGTCTGTGTACCTCCAGTCCCAGTTCCACTTCCAGGTCCATATCCACCCGGTCCAACTCCGCCTGGACCAGCTCCACCAGGGCCAGCACCACCTGGTCCATAGCCTCCAGGGACCAGCTCCACCAGGGCCCGCACCACCTGGTCCATAGCCTCCGGGACCAGCTCCACCAGGGCCCGCACCACCTGGTCCATAGCCTCCGGGACCAGCTCCACCAGGGCCAGCACCACCTGGTCCATAGCCTCCGGGACCAGCTCCACCAGGGCCCGCACCACCTGGTCCATAGCCTCCGGGACCAGCTCCACCAGGGCCAGCACCACCTGGTCCATAGCCTCCGGGACCAGCTCCACCAGGGCCAGCACCACCTGGTCCATAGCCTCCGGGACCACCTCGTCCTGCTCCACCGGGTCCAACACCACTACCTGGGCCGTACCCTCCACCTCCTAACCCTCCAGCTGCTCCAGATCCAGGTCCACCACCACCTAGACCTAAAATGAATGGCATAGGCATGAATAACTACCTTTAGCCAGGCAAGAAGCCACTGAACATTTGAATAAAGTCACATTGTTTATGTTACATTACCATATTTGCGGGCTTTGGCACCAGCATACCCTGCAAGATCAGAAAAACAAATGCATGAATGTTGAATTCAGAACCAGTTTAATTAAAATAACTTTAGTAGTGATAGTGATACACACAATGTTGCGTAGTGATAGTGATACACACAATGTTGCGTATTAGATTTTGTACCTCCAGGGCTTACTCCACCGCCAGGTACCCCTCCTGCTCCAAGTCCTCCACCTGGTCCATAACCACCTGGGCTAACACCACCTGGTCCGTAACCACCTGGGCCAACACCACCTGGTCCATAACCACCTGGGCTAACACCACCTGGTCCGTAACCACCTGGGCCAACTCCACCTGGTCCGACACCACTTGGCCCAGCCCCACCTGGTCCAGCACCACCTGGTCCAACGCCTCCACCTGGTCCGTAACCACCTGGGCCAACTCCACCTGTTCCGACACCACCTGGACCAGCCCCACCTGTTCCAACACCACCTGGCCCAGCCCCACCTGGTCCAATGCCTCCACCTGGTCCGTAACCACCTGGTCCGTAACCACCAGGTCCAACACCACCTGGGCCAATTCCGCCTGGTCCAACACCACCAGGTCCCACACCACCACCAGGTCCGTATCCCCCTCCTGGCACTCCTCCAAGGCCAGCAGCTAAACCACCACCAGGTCCTACAACAGAAATAATGCATATTATAAACCTTGATGATTAGAGAAACATTTTCATGATGAAAGAGATTCATATAGGTAAACCTTACCATATTTACGTGCCTTGGCACCAGCATAGCCTGAATGGAGAAAGGCAATGGAGTCATTAGTTCATGTCAACAATTTTACATGCATTTATTTCATGCATTTATTTTGTCATATCAGTGCAGGGCAATTGTTTCCCTTTCCTATTGTAAAGATTGTTGAGATACCTCCAGCACCACCAGGTAAGCCACCAGCTCCACCAGGTAAGCCACCAGCTCCACCAGGTAAGCCACCAGCTCCACCAGGTAAACCTCCAGCACCACCAGGTAAGCCACCAGCTCCAGCAGGTACTCCACCAACTCCACCAGGTACTCTACCAGCCCCTAGCACACCACCGGTGCCTCCAGGCTGGCCTACAGAAATCAAGTAAACAGTGAATTTAGGCTCCCCTACCTATTATGAAGAATTAACAACCATATAAGGCAAACACAGCACTAATCAAAACAATGGGTTGATCTTAATATTATTTTTTGTTCATATGAATCATTTTTCCTGCTCTGCTTCCATAATTAGGGATGTTGACATCATTCAAAATGTAATAATCTCTCTCTCCTTCATTTTTAAAGATAATTCAATTTTCATTGAGGACTATAAGGTTAGGGGTTTTAGAAATCTGGAACCAAGAATTTATTTTTCCTGGAAAACAACTGAAAATGACCAATGCACTCTTCCATTGAGATGATAACCAGAGACGCGTCAGTCATTACATGACAACATATTGTAGTAACTTTCCAATCAAACAGTCTTTAGACTGGTTCAGAAATACAGAAAAAGACCAGGCTGTGCAGCAACTGAACTACAGTTTCCATAATTTGGCACAGATAATTCAGACTTACAGTTTGGGGATTTTAGTTTCTGCAAAAAAGTATGGCTTTATACAGCAGAGCATATCTTACCATATTTACGAGCCTTTGCAGATGATCCATATCCTGAAAGGGAAATCAAACAATCAACATGTCTGATCAACAGGTGTCCTAACTGTCCATGACAAATACATTTATTTAAGACTGAAGTAGTCTGAAAAGGACTGATTTTTATTGTCTAACCTCCTGGATAAGCACCACCAGCTCCAGGTCCAGCTCCAGGATAGACACCCCCTCCTGGGTAACCCCCAGCTCCAGGTACGCCACCTGCTCCAGGTACCCCACCTGCGCCAGGAATGCCTCCTGATCCCCCAGGTACCAGTCCTGACCCAGGTACGCCGCCAGCTCCTGCTACGACACCTTGTCCAGGAAGGCCACTGGCCAGAGGTATACCACCTGCACCAGTTCCAGTCCCTGCACCAGCACCTTACAGAAGGCAGAGTCAGCTCTCATGTTTTGTGGATTTATTTAAACAAAAGACATATTTCAAAAGCGCACATTTAAATATTTAAAGAAATTAATGGGGTGGTTTGACTTACCATATTTACCAGCTTTAGCTTTTTTTCCTCCTGCTGCAAGAAATAAGGAAAGATGTTTATTCCATTTAGATTAATTCTACAGAGCCTGAGAGGTGTCATTGCAAGATGTATTGTATATGTATATTGAGAGAATATCGGGTAATGTCAAAAACCGAATGACACTTAATGACAGAAGCGTTATGTCACTCTTATGTCGATACTGTCAAATAAAGTGTAACGAATATCGTTTAACTATACTATACTTTTACTTAACTGCATTCGTTTTTTACTAGATTGTGCACTCTTTAGCAAATTGTGCTCTCATTTTACTAAATAAAATAACCTGGTAATACCACACTCTCTGACTTCGCAGTACTTCGGAGTACTGAAGGGAAATAAAATTGAGCGGAATTACATAGACGGGCGGAGCCAGGCTACTAAATACTGTGCTCATTTGACTAAATTGTGGGCTCGTTTTCTAAATTGTGTGCTCATTTGACTAAATTGTGCTGTCAGTTTCATTTTTGTAAAACAAGCACACAATATAGTACAATTAGCACACCATTTAGTAAAACAAATGCATGTAATTTTGTATATTGTGCATGTGAGCATACAATCTGGTAAAACGAGAGCATAATTTAGTATTCTCTCTATAAACACAAACAAAAAAATGAACATGATTACATAACTACAAAGCCCCGGAGGTGTCAATGCAAGATTTTTTTTGTAGTGTGCTTGTTTTACTAAATTGTGTGCTCATTTAACTAAATTATGCTCTTGTTTTAGATTTGTAAAATGAATGCACTATTTACTAAAGAGAGTGCACTATTTACTAAAATGAGCACACAATTTTAATGAGCACACAATGTAGTAAAACGAGAGCATGATTTAATAAAAGGGAGCGCACAATTTAGTAAAATAAGCACATGATTTAGTAAAGGAGCGCACATTCCCTCGTAATAAATAATATTTACACATCCAGAGTTAAGACACATCCCGAGTTCCATACGTAACTATCTGAAGTTGACCATATGAAACATGTCAGCTTAAAAGTATTAAACATTTGTGAAAGGTATGGCAAAGAACAACATTTTAAGGGAGATATACCTCCAGTTTTGGGTGTAATAAGAGGGTATCCGCGAAACACGCCAGGTAGTTGTTGTCCAGAGTAAGTTCCACGACCACCTGTGAAATTAATGTCAGGATATGTGATTACACAACCCATAGAAATTATCATATTCTATGACATGAATGTGTTGATATGGAACATCAAGGACTTATTAAAGCACTGAAAAAGGTTTTTACACCACATGGACAGACTCACCATTAGTTCCAACTCCAACTCCCCCTTGACCCAGAACTCCTGCCCCAGAGAAAGAAGATATCAACATTACCAGTCAGTGTTTAAAGTAAAATGTTGTTCAAAAATGTAAACGAAATTAAAACAAACTCACCAGATTGAGATCCAACCCCAGAACCTGTGACAACACCAGGTAGTACACCCCGTCCACCAAAACCTACATGGCATGACAATGCAAAATTACAGTATCGCAGTAAAATTACACAAATTTCACAAGCAAATTGAGATTAAATAGACGGACTAGAAGAATAGAAGTACAAAGGCAGGCTAAAAACATATTTTACCCACCTTGTCCAGGAACTAATCCACCTTGATAGAGTCCAGGTAAACCGATGCCTAAGCATAGTCAGATTAAGATAGAAAGAAAACAATATTATCTAATCAAGATTCTTTCCACTTTCTTGCAAACAGACAGAGTTTACACTTTTGTACACTTGGCTCTGGTAGCTGTCAGATCTCACCAGTGAAAACCTCATTCAAATGAATGGCTGTAGCTGATATGCTCATTTCCACATTATTTTTTCTTCAGCCAGCTTTGACAGGTCTTAATTTCAACAGGAGATGCAATGTTTACTTTTCCTTTAGATGTATTTTTTAGCTAAACCATAAATCACATGAATTAATAAGAGCCCCAAGGTTCAGGCTGACTCCTGGAACTACCTGGAATCTTAGCGGCCTTCCCTGCGGTTTTCCCTCCTGGGCCTGTTCCACCTGGTTGACCAGTCTGAGGAAGTAGTGGTGCTAAAAAATAATGACACAAATAATCTTAATATGTGTACTGACACATTGAGATAACACACTAATTTGTTGAGTTACTCAATTGTATCAGCTAATACTAAAACAAGAGGATATGGCTAGATAGCTAACCGCCTCCAGGGCCAACTCCTGCTCCACCAGGACCAACTCCAGCTCCACCAGGGCCAACTCCTGCTCCACCAGGGCCAACTCCAGCACCACCAGGGCCAACTCCAGCTCCACCAGGGCCAACTCCTGCTCCACCAGGGCCAACTCCAGTACCACCAGGGCCAACTCCAGCACCACCAGGGCCAACTCCAGCACCACCAGGGCCAACTCCTGCTCCACCAGGGCCAACTCCTGCACCACCAGGGCCAACTCCTGCTCCACCAGGGCCAACTCCTGCTCCACTGGGGCCAACTCCAGAACCACCAGGGCCAACT
This sequence comes from Alosa alosa, assembly GCF_017589495.1. NCBI lineage: Eukaryota > Metazoa > Chordata > Actinopteri > Clupeiformes > Clupeidae > Alosa > Alosa alosa. The sequence continues at coordinate 27,178,697 of NC_063190.1, read as the reverse complement.
CCAGCTCCACCTGGTCCAGTACCTGCTCCTCCTGGCCCGACTCCCGCTCCTCCTGGTCCGACTCCAGCACCACCAGGCCCATAACCAGCACCACCAGGTCCATAACCGGCACCACCAGGTCCAAGTCCAGTTCCTCCAGGTCCGTACCCTGCTCCACCTGGTCCATAGCCAGTTCCACCTGGCCCTTTTCAAAGTAAAATATAAAACATGGCCTCTAACTTGGCGTGACTGTACATAGAGTATCATGTTGCATTTCACAGGTGAGTAATGAGTCAACCTGATTTTGTTCTATCCTATCCAGTATACATGGTTCATTACCTGCTTTTGGTGGTTTCTGTCCATAACCCCCATAACCACCTTGGAATGAAAGGAGATCAGGTTATTAGGAATCATATGTAAACAATACACAATACAGAATACACACAAAATGTCAAATGACTCAACAAATGAGTTGACTGCTTAGGCTGAACAGGACAGAAACTGTGTTCACCTCCAGGTCTGTATCCTGTGCCTTGGCCACCAGGTCCTAGCCCCCCAGTGCCTAGACCAGCCCCCAGGCCCCCAGCTCCTAATGCTCCACCAAGGCCTCCATAACCTGAAAGAAAATGTCAATTTGCTGGGTGACTTTCATGAACTTATCATTCAAAATATACAATAGCATGGATCTTTGACTTTTCTACAAAATAAGTAGAGGTGTCAAAATAAGGGGAAAACTACAAGCTCTACACATTCATAATTTTTATTTTGGACTAATTAGAGTGGTATCATTTGTCCCAATTAACAATTTCTTTGATATTTAAGCCACTGTCACAAAATACAAGTCAGGCTGTAATTGCCACCAACTTTATTGCGCACAATATCACTGTACCATGAACATAATAGTGAAAACACTTTTTTCACATAAACTTTACAGTTGCTTAGATGTTTTAACTCCCTGCTGTACCACGTCACTAATTTTATACAATCCTTAAGTGACAGATAAAAAAGAGAAACTCTTCTGAAAGTGTTTCACTTCTTGGTTTGGAATAGAGCGTTGTTAAAGCAACTTCTTAAAGCAGACCTTATAGTTTAAAAAAATACAACAAATAACATTTGTTAATGTGCTGAGATATTTGATAAAAGACAGATTAGAAGTGTAATGTATAGTATAAATATACTGTATATGCTGAGATGTTTATTTTGTTTAATTTTTAATAACAATTAACTGTAATCCATTGTTGTGTCTGCAGTGTACATTTTGCCCTTTCTCCAAAAAATCACCTTCTATACAAACTGTGGGGTCTTGGCCTGGCCAACAGATGACCTAGTTTCTGTAAATTGCTTTTATCTAACTAATCCACAACAATGAAGAAGCCTGACACACCATCATTACTGCTAATTCATCAATTGTGAGCCATATGTGAAAGACTTCCTGTTCCAATAAAGCTTCGAGGAAAAGCACTCTGGGGTCTCCTGTTGCCATTCCTGTCTTATCTGGACTCCACTTAATGCCTTAAGTCTTATCTCACCGAGCACATTATGGTGGCCTGATAATGAAAAAGAAACTGTTTGGGATATGACATGGGGTTAATTTACTCTCATGTCGTAGAGTGGGTCTGACTGACATGAGGAATAATATTTACAGTTCCCCAGAGACACAGCAGTGGTTTCCGGCAGAGATTTCCCTGCTCCACTCACTCATTGTTATTTTGCTGGGGTGATGGAAACATGGCAGGCAAACTATGATTCACTGTTGTTCAGGTATAGCTTGTACTTATCACTGGAGTTCATCACCGCAACCTTTTAACCAATTGCTTTGGGATTTTCCCAGTTGATAATTAAAAAGGGTATTAGTGGGTTGCCTGAATACGATTGTAATGAATGACTACTCACAATTCTCTCTGTACTCATTGTTGCATTGTGACATGGTAAGAGGACTGAAACTGTCTGAAGCTAGCTAAAAATTTCCACATTCTAAAACCTCAAAGATTTTCAACGTCTGAAAGTGTATTTATTCAATCAGTTGACACTGATTAGTTGATTGGTGGACTGATTGCTGTGTGATGGAAACTATGTATGGTCATTCATATTGGAGTTACAGTTTATTTAAGAAATAGTTTGTGTAAGATATTTTATCACATAACATAGTTCTTCTTTTCTATGTACAGTATGTGAGGACATTTGAATTGTCAGTATTTGACAATTATTGATGTTAACCCACCAGTCTTTCCAGGTTTCCCTCCTGCACCTGAAAACACAGAGAAACATGTAGAAGTTTTATTCAGAATTCCATTTATGAACATTGTATTGACTAATAGCATTTGTGATGCATCTACATTATAATCCATAAATGTATAAAAAGCCAAAAGTATTACAGGGGAAATTTACTGCAAAGACCAAGCTGAAAACCTTTTTTAGGAATCTGTCTCTATTCCACCCACCTGGTCTAAGTCCACCTGGTCCAACACCTCCTGGTCCAACTCCTCCTGGCCCAACACCACCACCAGGACCATATCCGCCTGGTCCAACTCCACCAGGGCCGACTCCACCAGGTCCAACCCCACCACCAGGACCATATCCGCCTGGGCCGACTCCACCAGGTCCAACCCCACCACCAGGACCATATCCGCCTGGTCCAACTCCACCAGGTCCAACCCCACCACCAGGACCATATCCGCCTGGTCCAACTCCACCAGGTCCGACTCCACCAGGCCCAACACCACCACCAGGACCATATCCGCCTGGTCCAACTCCACCAGGTCCGACTCCACCAGGCCCAACACCACCACCAGGACCATATCCGCCTGGTCCAACTCCACCAGGCCCAACACCACCACCAGGACCATATCCGCCTGGTCCAACTCCACCAGGGCCAACTCCACCTGGTCCGACTCCACCTGGTCCAAGACCTCCGCTTCCGAGACCAGCACCCACTCCACCTGGTCCTACACCATGGCCTCCGTATCCACCTGTAACCAATAATCATGTTGTTGAATGAGTGCGTTTTTGGGCCATAATGTATGCTTTCATAGGTGTAGCCATTGTGTGTAGGCAAATGATGTAGATATTGCGGTATGGTATATCATATAGTACATGTATGACAGTGCTGAATTTTGTTATGTTGTGGAGGGTGTGTTAAGAGACACAACAAACCTGTCTTAGAGGGCTTCCCAGGCTTCCCACCTGTAAATGATTATGGAAATAGCAGTGAGTCATAAAATAATTCTGCAGTGGATTCAACTTGGATTCAACTAAGTGTTCTTCCTCTGAATCTACCTAAAGTAATCAGTACCTCTTCCAACACCTCCAGGTCCATAACCTCCTGGGCCAACTCCTCCTGGTCCAACCCCACCTGGTCCGACACCACCAGGTCCAACTCCACCAGGTCCATAGCCTCCAGGGCCAGCACCACCAGGTCCATAACCTCCTGGGCCTACACCACCTGGTCCGACTCCACCAGGTCCGACACCACCAGGTCCATAACCTCCAGGGCCAACTCCACCTGGGCCGACACCACCTGGGCCTACACCACCTGGTCCGACTCCACCAGGTCCGACACCACCAGGTCCATAACCTCCAGGGCCAAAACCACCTGGGCCGACACCACCTGGTCCAACTCCACCAGGTCCGAGACCGGTGCCCAGTCCTCCAAGCCCAGCACCCCGACCACCTGGAGAGAAAAGTATCATGTTCTGAGCAAGTTAAGAGATATCATTTCCTCTATTACTTTACATTCATTAGGAAAATGTTATGTCTTATCAGTCTTAGGTCTTTCATCACAGAACTTCATAGTACTTACCTGCTTTTCCAGCTTTGGTGCCAGCTCCTATGAACAAGTAAAATGATAGATGCATGGCATATGAATACAATGCAAATATTGCACAGTTAAATGTTCAGCACAGTTACACAATATAGTATTTTTCTTTAGAGTATTAAAACATAATCTACGTAAATAATCTCATGAGGAACAGCAGAGGAACATGACATGAGCCAATTCTAAGGTGCTGTTATGAATAGCATCCTCTGAATTTGCAAGGCAAACTTGATATACATGTTAATTTGCTAGCGGTTCTATTCCCAGATTGCTTCCATCTAAAATGAAAGTGAGAAATAATGCAGAATTGGCGAATGTCTTGCTCAACAAGCAGGTACTCTCACTAACCGGTAACTGCATTAAATGCTAGTTTATTAAGATGGTATCAGCACTAGACCTGCTCTATGTGCTGTATTTTCAACATTTGGTGTCTGCTTGTTTAATTGCCTGGTTGTCGAAGCTGTGTTATGGATAATGTGCCATCATTGAGACAGCACTTAGCTTTGCTAATGTTAATCGTTGCCCACAAGATATATTTAAAGTAAAACAAAATGGTTTCCTTGCCTGGTCCATAGCCTCCAGGACCAAAACCTCCTGGGCCTCCTGGTCCAACTCCTCCTGGTCCAACTCCACCTGGTCCAACTCCACCAGGGCCAACTCCAGGTCCAAAGCCACCTGCTCCTAAACTGGTTCCACGACCACCTGGACCAATGCCTTGGCCCCCGTATCCACCACCTACAAACACAAAAATCAGCAATTTAATATTTTGTCTAATCAAAATTATTTTCCATACTCAGCTGGTAATTGTGAATCAACTTAATTGCTCACCTGTTTTTCCAGGCTTTCTGCCAGCACCTATGCAAACACAAATACTTTTGTTATAATACAGTACACAGCTATTCAGAGTGCTTTCTAGATACATCAAATGTCCATTGGACATACTAGGTGTAAACATGAAAATTCCAAACCTGGTCCAACACCACCCTGTCCAAATCCACCAGGTCCGTAACTACCAGGTCCGTAACCACCAGGTCTGTAACCACCTGGTCCGTAACCACCTGGTCCGTACCCACCTGGGCCAACTCCTCCTGGGGCGACTCCACCTGGTCCAGCTCCTCCCTGGTCCAACTCCACCTGGTCCAACTCCACCAGGGCCAACTCAGGTCCAAAGCCACCTGCTCTAATTCACCTGACCAATGCCTTGCCCCCCAGATCCACCACCCACAAACACAAAATCAGCAATTTAATATTTTGTCTAATCAAAATTATTTTCCATATACTCAGCTGGTAATTGTGAATCAACTTAATTGCTCACCTGTTTTTCCAGGCTTTCTGCCAGCACCTATGCAAACACAAATACTTTTGTTATAATACAGTACACAGCTATTCAGAGTGCTTTCTAGATACATCAAATGTCCATTGGACATACTAGGTGTAAACATGAAAATTCCAAACCTGGTCCAACACCACCCTGTCCAAATCCACCAGGTCCCAGAATCACCAGGTCCGTAACCACCAGGTCTGTAACCACCTGGTCCGTAACCACCTGGTCCGTACCCACCTGGGCCAACTCCTCCTGGGCCGACTCCACCTGGTCCAACTCCTCCACCTGGTCCGTAACCACCTGGTCCAACTCCTCCGCCTGGTCCGTAACCACCTGGTCCAACTCCTCCTGGTCCAACACCACCCGGTCCAACTCCTCCTGGTCTGAGACCACCTTGTCCAACACCACCTGGACCTACACCACCCGGTCCAACACCACCTGGACCTACACCACCCGGTCCAACTCCACCAGTTCCAAGACCAGCACCCTGACCACCAGGACCAAAGCCGGTACCTCGGCCCCCTGGACCGACACCCTGGCCACCATATGCACCACCTATTGATCAAAACCAAAGAAAAACATAGCTTTAATAAAATTATATACAGTATACAGTAAAAGTGTATTTTTATTCATTGTCATTTTCATTCATTGTCATTGTCATTGTTCATACTTAGGTTATTCTTACCTGTTTTAGGTGGCTTTGGACCAGCCCCTAAAAATGAAAATGTAAAAAGAGCAAATCAGTGCCAGTCAAAATGCTTACCTAGTGTTGTTTCAGTGTAATGGTCATGGCAGCTACATTATTGTTTGCATGCAGTCATGGTAATAATTGAAGCCATGATATTGCATAACTTTTCTATGTTTTTAATACTTTATTTTATATGCATCATAAATATTAGCATGAGACAAACTAAGTACTGTATGTTTAGGTAGATAACTATCGTAAATGGGATCCTACCTGCTCCAACACCTCCTGGTCCGACACCCCCAGGTCCTACTCCAGTTCCATATCCCCCTGGTCCAGCACCGCCAGGTCCTACTCCAGTTCCATATCCCCCTGGTCCAGCACCGCCAGGCCCGAAGCCTCCTGGACCAGCTCCTCCAGGTCCAACACCAGGTCCATACCCTCCTGGTCCAACGCCACCAGGTCCTTGACCAACACCACCAGGTCCAAAACCTCCTGGAGATTAAACAGAATACACAGGATGACCTCATACTGTGGGTAATACATTACTGTGGTTTGTTCCAGACATTTTGAGTATCAGAAGTAGGATTTGCAGTGAGAGACTATTTCCATTTGTTGTTCCTCATTGGCTACCAGAGCAGGGGTGTCCCTCTCTATCTTTAAGAAGCTCTCGAAGACGCAACTCTTACGAAAGTATCTCCTCTCCTAACTCATCTAATAACCCAACACACCTAACTCACCAAGCACTTCCCTTCGTTATCCTCTTTGACACTTGTCTAGTAGTTAAACTTGTGCACTCTCATCTTCTGGTATTATTATTACTGTTCCCTAAGGTCTCCTTTGTAATGTGGCTTGAATGTTAATCCTTATTTTGTAAGTTATTTTGAACAAAAGTGTCATCTACTGTAAGTGAATACATATTAATGTAAATGTATGGGCCTGATTTAATGAAATGTGCCAGAGCTTGTCATCTTTGCTTAGATCCCACATCAATAGGGCATAACGACTTGCTAGTAAAGCCTACATGTTTCACACAAGGCTGCTTGGTGATTTTGTGTGTGCTGCTTTGGCTTGTTGTTTTTTTAAGTATCCCATGTCATGTGGTGTAATGTTAATTAGGCTTGGTTTTTGATTGGCCACCATGGGAAATACTGTACCTCACCCATAACACAAGGATTCTAACACCTCTCCTGTGTACATCTGGAAAAAAAGTTTATTTGGAACATTTGTAGTAGTTAGCTTGAGCTGGAAGTATGGAGTAGGAAGCCAGAACATGCAACATTTCTAATCTATATCAACACCACCACCAACAACAGCAACAACAACAACACATTACATTTATATAACACTTTTCACAACACTCTTCACAATGAAGGGGAACCTCACTAACCACCATTAATGTGTAGCACCCACCTGTGATGCACGGCAGCCATTATGCAACCAGACTGATCGGTTTGTTTAATACAACAGTTGGGTCAGATCAAACTATTAATAAGGCATTAAAAGGCATTCCAGAGCAGTGATGTCCCAGGACATCCCTGGAACATACCACAGCGGTCGATATATCCTTACCAACCCCACTCTCACTCATTCTTTATCGCTTAGATACATTATCTGAGAGGTTCTAATAATTACTCACCGGCACCAGCTCCAGGTCCAGCTCCAGGTCGTAAGCCTGTTCCTAGTCCGCCTCCTGGACCGGCTCCAGCTCCAAGTCCCGCTCCAAGACCTCCCCCAGGACCAACTCCAGCTCCAGCACCACCTGCTCCAGGTGGAATGTACACCCCTGTAAAGGAGTCCCAAATGGGACAGGTTGTAATAAGTATAGGTCTATTGAACATGGGAAAAATAATTCAACAACAATTAGTTATTCCTTACAAAATCTAGTCTCATTGCACGAGACTAGCGACACCAGTTTCTTATGCTTGAATCCCTTTGAGTTCTCTTTAGCTTTTGCAGGGGGATAGAAGTAACAAAAACATTTCCTTTGATACAAAATTTGTCTGCCAGTAAATTAAAAGTGGTCCAAGTTGCCCATATTTTATCCTCTGACACATACTGTAGAGTAGACCAGTCTACAGCACTGTGGTCACTACTTAAAGCCATGGGCTTCAGTTGACCCTGTGAAGGGATGTTTGGAAGTACACAATCTCTCCACAGTGCACCCAAGGGAGGGTGTGGGGGGGTATTAGGGAAGTTCCGTATGGTGTAACCACTTGGAACCATAACTGTTCTCCTCTTGCATGAGTCAGAATCATCAAGAGAGATAATATGACGTATATATGACAACTTCAGGTTTACAAACATGTTGAGTAACAAAGGTAAGGAAGTACTGCATGTTGGACACATTCCTAACAGGCTAACTGAAAGGGGGGGGGGGTGGAAACACCCTCACATACATACTTATATGCAATCAATTTACAATGTACCGTTTATCAACATTTATGGACATATGAAGATGTGAAGTATTCTAAAAAGTAGCTATATAATTATATGGCATTTCAAAAAATGCTTAATGTAAAAATAAACATTTTACATGGTCAATTTATTATATTAAGCAAACCGTTGAACAGATGGCATTATGATACGTTATCTATTAACACAGCACATCAACAATGTTGGTGTCTATTTCCCAAAATTAATTTATTCAATCAATCGGTTACTGCCATGATATACTGTACATGGCTGCTATACAGTATGCAACATTATCTCTGTTTCATTATATGTTACAAACTGTAAACATTAGATGTTGCAGAAATGTATATGGATTACGCATAATTTTAAAATGTCTTGTGGGAATTTTATCATAGTATTTACATGTTACAGTACATTAACTCTGGGATAGGCTGCTATGGTTATCTGCTGAGTTGCACTGCTCATAATCTACAAAGATATATTTTTACTTTCAAATATTTAAGTATTTAGGTGTATTTCTTTTACTGTACACAATTGCAAAAATTACAAAAATGTGCAATTTGTTTCCCCGAATTCACATTGTTTTCCTAAACTTCAGCTTTTTATATTGCTCTCAGCTGTTCTTATTATATTCCTCTCATTTACATTTGGCATTTCACTTCACACCATATCTTAACAAATGCTGTAAAAGTTAATGCATTTAGAGAAATCAGATGGATTTTCACTCAATGAGTAGTGGTGTGCAGTGCATGGTGGTGTGCTACCAGTCTACATTATACATTATAAAGTGATTTATAATCACTTGTGGGGTTAGGATTAGGGTTAGTGATTTAAAGATTCATATACTGTATTTTTTTTGCTCACTTTTTTAAATTGTTGAGTTTCTCAGCCACAAATGCAAATTCAAATATTACACCAATAAGCGGAAGTATACAAAAGCGGAAGCACACAAATCAAATGGCAGTGACATTTCAATGGCAGTGACACATTAAACGACAGGTCAGAACTAGTAGCAAACTACTTTCTATAGAGACAGAAAAACGACCTTGCCAAAACCATAAATCATGACATTAATGGATAATTGCAGTCAAAACAGCTGCCTTCCTGACAGCTCTCAGCTCTGTAATAAAAACATGAGGTGTGTCTAATGGTTGCACAGCACCATTGATGTCTCTTCAGGCTGTCTACATTTTCAGCATATTATTAGTGTCTGGAAGTGACATAATAATATATTAATTGATTTTAAACACATGTGGGGAAAAAGCAACAATTCCCATCCAGACATAAACTTACATGTAAGTTTGTTGACTTTTAGGTATGCAGACTTTAGATGCACTATTGAAGTTGACACTACATTCAGGACACTTCTCTGACCATTAGACCTGATATCCTTTCTATCCTTTACAACACACCTGCCAGTGTTTTACAGTATGACTTCCTAGCTGACGATAGAAAACCACTCACCTGAGCCTCAAAAAGCATCAAAAGCAAAGATTGTTACCTTGCTGGCAGCCAGAGAATCAAGGATGCTCTGGTTGCCATGGCTTCCGGCCAGCTGAAGGCAAGAGTTTGACTTAAACAATGTCTTACCTCCTTGGAGTGAGGGACGACTCAGCTGCAAGAGGAAAAATCCTTGCAAGAGCAGCACCACCTTCCTCTTCTCCATCTCTGTCCACAATAAGCGTCTCCTCTCCCAAAGCAGAGGTTTTATCCCCCAAAAAACCAACCCCTGCAAACCCACAGTCCTCAAGCAAGGAGGTGGGAGGGAGACATGGAGGTGGTGGTGGAGGTGGTGGAGGTGGTGGTGTGGTGGTGGAGATGGTGGTGTGGTGGTGTGGTGGTTGTGTGTGTGTGTGTGTGTGGGGGGGGGTTGAGTGAAAATGAGGGGAAAAAATGAAGGAGAGGATATGGGACACGTAATTAGGAGAGCGGACACACTTGGTTCAATGGATCATTTCACTGTTATTTCTCCACCCCCCCCCCCCAAACCCACCCACCACCCCAACAATCCACACCCCCCGGTGACCGGTGTGGCTGCTCTTATTTGGGTCAGTCCTGCCAACAGAGGAGAGTTGGGGCTGCCAGAACACAGGAAGGAGGGAGAGAGGAAAAAGGGAGAGAGAAGGGAGGAAAAGAAATAGGGAGAGAATGAGGGGGGTCCATCTCCCTTGTTCTTAAAAAAAGATCTCTGTCTGCCAGATATTCTCATGGATTCCTAGGCAATCACATACTTTTTTCTTTCATTTTTGGTTGTCTAAAGAAAGATATGCCAATGCCAGATAAGATAAGAGTGTTACTGTTTTTTTGACAACAAATATGGAATTAATGTTTTCAATATTCATTCTAAGTACACAAACCCACATTCTGGGGTTTAACTCACTTATGGCTAGCCTGTTTAGTGTTTTGTCTCCAGTTTTCTTTGCCTGTTGGGAAAATGGGCTTGGCTGTGTGCCATTCAGGCATGGCGTTGTGTTTGTGAAAATTCAGTTCCTGAGGAAATCATGAAGTCATATCAGCAATGGAAAAAAAAAAACAAATGAAGCGCACTCATGCTCAAACATTTGAAGACATTGTCGAAGACCTGGCACAGAGCCTTCATCTACACTTTGGTCTCACACATCATTAGAGGAACCTGTGATCACGGGGAGTCCGATGGAGTCTCTAACTGGAGGAAAAGTGACTAACATTCACTCAGGAGGCAGAAGAATGTTTGGACTTTGCACTTCACCAACCAATTAACAAGACATTTATCACCTGGTCATCCCTTCCCTGGGGCTGTAGCTGAATTGCTTTTTAAACAAATACTTATTAAATACTTACAGTGAGTGGTGATTGCAGATGTGCCAGAGAGTTACTTCTAGGTATCTTTTAAATCTTAATACATGTGCTTTAGTTTCATATATTATTTAGATGTCTCCCAGGCCCCCCTATTCAGTGTCACACACCTCTACTACTTTATCAAGTTATATACAGTATATGAAATATACTGAAAAACAGCATGATCAAAATGCGCATGGTAGTCACTGGTTGACACAATATGATTGACTGCTAGGGGCCTTGTTTGTTGGGCCTTTTGTCAGATGACTTCCCTAATGTTACGTATCCAGTGTAACATTCACACGTATAGAAACTGCTACTATAGATCTGAAGCTTTTATAGGTTTTTGACATCTGATATATACTGTACAGTACCTGTGCTGTATATGACTGATGGGTACTTACAATTACAATTACAATGTAATTAAGCACACATCTACACACACACACACACACACACACACACACACACACACACACACACACACACACACACACACACACACACACATAGCTGTGTTGCTGAGTTCTTCACACAGTGCGGCATTTACAGTATTGGGGAGTGTTGACGGTAGATCCAACATTTTCTTGGAGCATTACCATGTTTTTTGCTCCCCCCTTCTCGCTTTGTTTTAAACCTTGATTGTCTCGATCTCCATGTTTGGATTACATACCACTGCCAAACGTCTGTGTTAGTGTGCAAGTGGGAACGTAGGTTTTTTCATGTTGGGAGTCATTGGCAAAGAAACGGATGAGGTAATTTATCCATTGATAGAACCAGTTGAAAATGGATATAAATCCTTCGCACTGCACACGCATTGTTCACACAATTGTGTTTGTGCTTGGATGTGTGTGTTTGCAAGTGTATTTCTGTATTTCTACAAGTCAAGTACACTTGCTTGCCCATATTCAACAAAGCAATTTTTATGAGGGAAATAATTCACTCAGCTCATGGCTGGTAATCGTGAGGAAAACTTTTAAAGGCAGAGCAAATCGCATGGAATTAATGGACCTTCATCACTAATGCCTCAGCCCAGACCTGACCAGAAGTGGACAAGCCTTGCTCTGTGGCCCTTCCCAGAATAGACACACAAGAGGAGCTTAGCTTGACTCACCTTCTTGTGTTTGGAGCTTCATGACATAATTTCACTTGTTTCTCTTATAATAATCTCTCCTCTGTCCCAGTATAGTGAGGACATGAGTGGACACACATTTAGAACAAGGCAATGAATGAGGGGGAAAAAGTGGATAAAGTCGTGCAAAGCTTGGTGGCTGGCAGCAGACTGTACTCAAACAACATGTGGAAACATCAGTTACTAAACTTACAATGTAAGTCATGCCAAACTGGAATAGATTCCCAACATATTGGCAGCTTGCTGCATGCATGTTATTCATTTCACAATGTCTTACTGTTGAAAGTGCATTGATGGGGTTTTCAGTGTGTTTTGTGTCTGTATCTTTTTTTTTACTAGGGACTCATTTAACAGTCTCCTTTATCCAAAACAGCTTAGAAGAGGGAGTGACGTATATTCTCTTTCAGTATAAGGAAAGAAATCAAAGAATATGTTTTACCACCCTGCTTGGAGATGTCGCAACACCCCCATCTTGATTCTTTGAAAGCTGTGATGGTATTCTGTGGCTGTTTAGGGGGCCGAGTCTTGTTTTTGGCACTCAGGCCTCAGTGGTATCCAGGCCGTCACAGTCCAGACAGGCTTTAAAACGAGCTGCAGATCACGTCTGTGTTATTTGAAAAACGTCCTGTGAAACGTCTGCGCGATGCGAGCAGGACCAGCTCAAGCCGGATCAATTGCAAGCCAGCCCACTCTGTTCTGTTTGGTAGCACACTTTATTAGTGGAGGGGTTGATGTGTGTGGGTTGTGTGTGTGTGTGTGTGGGGGGGTTGGTTGGTGGTGTTGCAGGAGGTAAGGAGGGGGTCCACCAACAGCAACTATAATCCCATAATTGGCCAGAAAAAGCAGACTTTCATTACTCTCATTCAAACTCGGTTGAAATTTTTCATGTAACTTTGATGAAGGAACATAGCTATGCAATGATATAAGGGGGACTTTTTTAAATGGTGGTGAGTGTGTGTGGGGAGGTGGTTGTGCATTAAGCAGAAAGAAAGAAAAGATACAATTTTCCTTCAGGCATGTTCTGTTCTGGGACTAAAGGACACAGAACACCTCAAGAGAATTTCCCCAGCTTTGCAAAGCTAGTTGGACTTAAGGTTCTTCTGTCACAAGACGTATTTGACACAATACAGGCCTATTGATTCGTCCACTTGGTACACTCGACTGGGCACCCAGCGCTTCATGCCCAGAATCACAATGCCCAGTGCCAACGATGAGAGCCATATCACAGTTATGAATAATGCTGCAGAAGGAGAAATGCCCATTTGGAGTTTACCTAACGTCTACCTTGCGTTTACCTAACGTCTGCTGCCTATATAAGGACCTGCGTGGTGTTTAGCTCAATTCCCAAAGGCCATTTCAGTGTTTAACAAGGCACATAGAACAGGGGAGATTCTGGTGCTGATGAAGTTAAGGGAGGGTTGGGGGCGCTGGGGGATGGATGGAGCAGGGGGTGCAGAGAAAATGATTTTAAAAAAAGGGTCGCCCAGGCCCCCTCTGATAAGCTGGCACTTGCACTGACATTTCTCAGTCTAAACGTCTGGGGCTGATCAGTGTTCAAAGCTGAGCCAGAGCCAAAAAATGTCCCTTACACACGCTGCAAATGACTGTCTGTCACTATATATATATATATATATATATATATATATATATATGTATGTATGTATGTGGGTCTGTGTGTCCGTGTGTGTATGTGTGTGTGTTTGTGTGTGTGCTTGTGTGTGTGTGTGTGTGTGTGTGTGTGTGTTTTGTGTGTAAAGTTAAAGTGTCCAAGCCATATGGAAGTCTCCCAGGATGCAAGCAGTGACACAGGCTGCTCTGTAGTGGCATAAAACCACACCTTTCCCTTTGACATAACAAGTTTGAACTGCACGCCTTGAACTGCAGGCCTTGTAAAAATACATGTTTAGAGCACACATTATGAAAAATGAAGGGCTACACTGTTTTTTTTTTCATTTGGTACAGTGGGTGTTTTGACTTTTGGGTATTTTGACCAATTAGACAAAGATTTCAGGGCAGAAAGTGGTTAATGCAAGCTATACATCCTCCGCCTGAAAAGGGGCACCCATCATGCACAATGTGTGGGTTTCAATAATTCCTCTAAGTATCGGGGTATGTGAGAAACTGCAACTCTTTGTCATCACCAGTGCCATTGATAGCAGGGCTGGGCCGGGGCACTGGGAGGGGGACGAATGGGGCGTTGACTAATGGAACGCCGTACTGACAAGAGTATTTACCCGTGCCACCAGGAGACGGAGGGAGGGAAAAACGGTGAGAACTGGCCTGGGCAGTGTGTGATTAATTCGGACTGTACAAACAGACCTTGTGATTGTTATGAGGTAAAGTCTATGCGACCCTGGGAGTGCACAGCACACAAGCTGGACATATCAGGCCCAAACGCAAGGAGATCAAGTACCACTGACCTCCCACTGTACGTGTGGATTAAGCAAACTTACATTTAACTTACATTCTGATCGAAGCATTTAGGCCAAGAAGGTGCCAAAAAACCCACAAATCCCTAACAATAATAATAATAATAATATTAATAAGTAACATACCAGGGAGGGTGATACAATATGACCTACTGTATTGTAAATTGCAACTCGTGCACTGTAAATAAACATGAGATATGACTTATTGGTTTTATGACAATGCATAATCAGCATGAGTCTGAGTTCTCCTGACAAGACCAGAATATGTGTTGTGGGGGGGGGGGCTAATGGTCCGACGCAGAGGCAGCACCAGGGTCAGGTCTGCTCCTACGTCGTCTGCGATCTGGGTCAGGTAAATGGCCCGTTTAGCCGTGTCACTGTAAAGTGCAAAATCCTTTACAATAATAGCGGCAGGGGCGACCACAGCACAGCTTTCAAAACAAGTGCGAGGCCGGGTGACACCGCATGAATTATATGGCGTGGTGTCGTCCGCCAAGACGAGCCCACTTCCCATGACTCATTGCCCTTGACTGGACGTGCCCCCAGGGAGGGCAAGGGAACGGGGGAGGGGGGGGTCAAAACAACAACAAAACAATAACAGTGTCTTAAGCAAACTGTTAAGTGCACTGCAGTGCAGGGCGATCATCAATCAAAAAGTGTCCGCTAGGCCAGAGCAATGTGGGAATGCACAGGGCAGGAGCACACATGGCCACCGCTCTCTGGCCCAGTACAGGGAGGCTCTCAAAAAGGCAAGAGCCGAAACGCAGCAGTCTGCAGGGGACCAGATCAAGGGGGAATCGCTGATGCCAACTGGGAAGGGCCACTGGTGTGACGTCCTCCAGCATGGTTTGTATCACGGAGAATGAAGATAAACACTGAATTAATGTGTGTGTGTGTGGGGGAAGGGGGGGGGTGTCTGTGGGTCTCTCTCTCTTCATAGGAGGTACTTCCTGTTGAAACATGTAGAAGGAACCATGTTTTACTTTGAGCTAGGAGTCTGTGAAACAGATACAGGTGATATTTGTTCTATGACATCTTCAACTTCACCTCTTGACCATACATATATCTTCAACTTCACCTCTTGACCATACATACATCTTCATCTTCACCTCTTGACCATACATACATCTTCAACTTCACCTCTTGACCATACATACATCTTCAACTTCACCTCTTGACCATACATACTGTACATCTTCAACTTCATCTCTTCACCATACATACATACATCTTCAACTTCACATCTTCACCATACATACATCTTCCTGCGTACTACTCTGCACATGTGTAAAGTTGGCAGCTTGTTTCATGACCACTGAGTCCCACCCCTGATAGCACCTAATGAACCCTCATTCCTTAATTCTCCATCACCACTTCATCCTGCTCAGGCCGTCCTGCTGGAAGTCGTGCATTGTCCAACGGAGCTTATCACCTTAGCCAGCTCTGTTTGAGTTGATGCATGGATGAGGTGCTGCACCGGGAAATCTCTCTGTAAAACAGCACTCCAAACATCTGGGAGGTCTTTCATTGTTGTTTCTCAACACATTATGTGTAAATTCAGCGTTGGTTCCCTGCATTTGCTTGGAGTCAGTACACATGTGATTTGTTGTACTGAGCCCTGCCAGACTGATAAATATCATAATTTCCCCAGAGATTTGATCATATTTTTGCTCGCTCTTTCTGTAAAGACACATAGGATGACGTAGCTGAGGTTTATAGCCTCCTGTTGACCCTCTGTAATTCAGCATAAATCCGCAGCAATTTGGCTGTAATTAGGGAGCCACACGGAAAGTGAGGACACTTGCACACCGTGCCGATCCGGCTCTCGAACATTGGGAATAGAACACGAGGAATTTGTCGAGCGAGCACTACGGCTCTCTCTGGCCAACATTCTGTCGTAATTTTCAATGAGGAAAAAAGGGACAGAGAGAGAGAGAGAGAGAGAGAGAGACAGAGTGCAAAAGAGAGAGAGAGAGATTCAGCACCTCAAAGGGTCGCTCCCTCGATGTTTTGCATTCCCTGCTCATAAAGGCGGCTGATGTAAAAGCATGATGTCAGGTCTGCCTCCAACGAGGCTTCGCAGAGGGAGGGGGAGGGAGAGAGAGAGGGATGGAGGAGGGGGAATAGGAGAGAGATGGAGGAGCGAATGTCCATGCAGACAGTGGAGGAAAAAAAAGTCAAGAGTGAGCTAAGCTCTCCCGGTGAGGGCACAGAAACAAAGGAGAGAAATCACAAGGCCGTCTCCACACATATCAGCATCACTGGCAGACCCTGAGAGTCGACGTCACCACTTCAGACCTTCAGTCTTTTCCTCTTGAAGAAGTTATGGGTCCAGACCGACTCACAAGCTCTAGGAATCTATCTTCTGAGACCCTTCAAAGGGTAACAAACAATATGATGTGTGTAACACAGCTTTCCCCAATCTCACTCTTTCACAATGCCCCTTTTCTCAGCAGGGACATCGAGTCAGAGTTACTGGGGACATTTCACCAGATCAAGACTGATGATTAATCAGCCCAGCAAACGAGACTCCTGAATTATTTGTCGGTTACACCCAAGCCACTTACAGTGTTGGCTCAGCAGCTTATAGAGGGACAATGTGTTCTGGCGTGTCAAAGTCATGGTTGAATTTTGTATTGTGTTCAAAACAAGCAAATAGGGAAATAATTTAAGTTTGAGGAGTGAAACTGGCTCAAGGAAATTGGTCTATGAATGTTCTTAAAAACGTTAAGAAAAGAAGAATAGTTGTCCGCACACTGCAATCTCCCAGTAGAACAAAATTTATTGAGTTAAAAACATAACACAACGTTTCGACCCGGCAGGGTCTTCATCAGGCATGAGAATGGTAATCACCAAAGGATATATTTATAGGCTCAGGTGAGCTGACATCACACAGGTAGGTAATCAGCAACACCCAATGAGAGAGGACACACCAACTACTTAATTAATTAGGTGTGGACTTCAATACATTTTTACATGATACATGATCATATAAATTAAAATACACTTTTGGCTCTGCAGGGGCATATACAGCATACAAAAGGCATTTTAATCATAGCCACAACACCACTCCAAGCCTAAAGAAAAACAACAAAACCAGTGATAAGCAGAGTACAAAGGACATGTCAACAGATGTGGGATGTGCATACAACTACTTTGAAGAAAACTTTGGATAAAAACGTTAAGCCCATAATACTTAGGCTTCCAATATTTTGCTATTTTAGGTTGTGAAAAACATGGCAGGAGCTTTTGTTAATAATTCATAACAATGCTTTTGTGTAATGATCTGCATTGGTCTTATTGGTCAATGGTCAATGATCTTATTTAAATATATATTAGGTCAAGGCAGACAGTCATTTGTGGGCAGGACAATTAATCGTTTCCCAAGTCTTGAATAGAGTCCGTAATGGTGTCATTTTAGTCTCCTCCGGGTAAATGTGCGTAATGCAGATTTTGAAACATCGTAACTCGAGTCAACTGCCACCTTATCACCTTCTCAAGTTTGACTCTAATTGTGAATGACTGACCTCCACATTCCGAGTAGCCTATTAGAACATCCCCTTCCGGAATCATATCCCAATTCCATGTTACTTCATTCATTGCTTAATTCCAAGCCCAGGTGCAGGCTCTTAAGGAGTAAGCCGATATGTCATCATGACAGCATTCCATTTCAAGACATATCAAAAAATGTATTTCACTTCACAGATCACAATGGGCCGCAGGACATGTACTACATACACCGGTGCACATTCCAAATTTAGCTCCATCATGCAATCTTAAGTCATCAACACCCCGCCACTTCACACTCACACACACACACACACACACACACATACACACACACACACACACACAGACAACGTCATACATGGTTTTTTGTCAGCAGTGGGGGGTCAACCGGCTGTGCTCATCACTGTCAAATCAAGACCTTCCAGCTGGATGCAATTTGCAAAAGCACTGGTCTCTCTAGCAAGGGGCAATCAACTCATTTCCACTTTGACATCACTTCACCCCACTTAGATGGCAGCTCTGCTATTACTGCATGGGGGGTCAGGCAGGAAGGCGAGCAGCTCCACTCCGCTCCGAGTGGAGTAGCTCTTCCCCTGCTAGCAATTTTCACGTTCAGTTTTACAATGCTGCGCGTCGGCGACTCTCCCCGTCTTGTCTCTGAGCGGCATCCCCGAGGGAAATTATGCAAGGCATTTCTGTTTTCCATGTTCCCAGTCGTGTCTGATGTGTTACGTGCTAAGGATGGCCCCTGTGAGGTCACTGGGGGCAAAGGTGAGAGAGGAGACACCCCTCTCTGAGTGCTATGAAAGAGCCAGAAAGAGAACATGAGACAATTCCTGTCCCTTTCCTGTGACATTTCTTTTTTTTTTCTGTAGGAGATAACTGTTGCATTGGTCCTCAAAAGGTCAGATATGGGCTCACCCAGTCAAATAGAGAAAGCCATCTTCAATAATGATTGCTGCTTCAAACCATTTAAGCACAAGGGCCACTTATAGTTGTTCTTCACTGGATAATAGGTACTTCCATACAGACCATTTAATGGCATAGTAAGGAGTTCTCAGTGAATAGGCAAGGCAAGCGCTTTTCAGATGAACAGATGAAGAACAGAGAAAACATCAGACTACAAATGTAAAGAGCTTTATAACAGTTACACAAACTCACTCCTCAATCGATAAATCAAAGGTTCAAAAAGAAGAAAGCTAAAATAACAAAGAAAAAAGCTAAATGTTGCAGATAACCATATTTTTTTTCTCAGGGATAAGATAAGATTTTGCATTTGGCACAAGTACTCATTCGTATCAACCAAATTATGACGAAGCATGGGAGACAAGGAAACCCTGGCTTTTGATAGTGCCCTCTGAATATAGCTGATGCAATATTGTAAATAAATAGGCTTAATGAGCTGTCTGTCTAAATTGTGTCACAATAAATTTAGTTCCACATTTTTCAGTCCTTGCTAAGTTTAGAGCACAGCCTAAAATATTGCTTTCAGTGATTAATTGGCTGTCAGTCTGGTATCACATCCTTGCCATCTCATAAAAATATTTCCACAGGTTGTGCATGTGTATTTGGACAGGCAGCTAACACTACAGATTTTACACGTAGATACGCTCATACAATCCTATGTTGTCATAACTGCACCATGGCTCTTTAATCATTAATTGAGGGTGATCACTCATTAGAGATCACAAGGCTTTCCTGGCATCAGATAGCTCATTAGGCTTTTAACTGACAGTTTTCTGGCAGCATTGTCTAAAATACTGTCAAGGTCTGTTTGTGTGTGTGTGTGTGTGTGTGTGTGCGTGTGTGCGTGTGTGTGTGTTTGGGGTCGGTGTTATTGGTGGGGTGTTGATGACTTAAGATTGCATGACGGGACTAAAGTGGGAATCCTGTGTGTCCAGCAACCTACTGTGATCTGAGATATTTTACATGCATGTTTTGTTGAAATTTTACATGCATGTTTTGATAGCACAGCAGAAAAGGTGGTATCAAGGGGAAACACATGTTAAAAGGGAGTTTCCTTCTCAATGGCACGTTCAAAAGGGACACTTGCACATATTTATCAGTTTTTCTTGTCAGATACCAAAATATACTGCATACTCCTGGAATGTTTGACATGACCCAGATATCCAAACTCATGCAGGAGGAGACACATACATGATGTCATATATTATGGAGAACAAAGATAGGGTTCTAAACCTACAGTATGACATTCTGTAGGTAACCATAATACTGACCACCAACACCAACACCAACATATGTCCACTATAAAACATATCCAAAGCAAATCTGTTAGCTTGTGTACACACACAATTGCATAAACTGAGACAAATACAAAATGTGTTTTATCAAGATATAGGATGAGCATAATGCTACTACAAGATTACAATTCTGCACATTTTATTTTCGGAAGAAAGCGTCTCCTCTGTAGCATGACTGCTGACATGAAGCCATGCACCGCCAAAAGTCTCGCGACCTGTGTTACAGTCTGAGTTACCTCATCAGCTCCGAGTGTTATCTCACCGTGTCAGGCCTGACGCGAGACGATGGCATAACAAAACGGCCACCGAGTGCTCTGACCAGTCTCTGTTGGCAGGCGGACGCTGTGGAAGACACAAGCCAGTGGGCCTCGGCGTGCCAGAGTTTTATCAGCGTGATGGATGACGGACTGTGCCTCCGAGCGCAGAGCAGGTGTCTGAGTCCACTCTGCGGGGCAGATAATATGACACGGCCCCTTTTGCGTGTGAATCATGCCCTGCAGTCAGCCAGAGTTGAGGACAGCAGTCTGCAGGCGTAGTGGGGCATACATGCACGCCGTCATCTTTCACTCGAGTGGGCTGTCCGCCCCGTCTGTCGGGGGATTTGATTGACGGGCTCATAAGAGTGTGTGTGTGTGTGTGTGTGTGTGTGTGTTGGGGGGGCGTTAAGACACATGGCCTGCCTCTCTTTCTGATGCTTGATTTTTCAAAACGGGATGAGAGGTGGATTATAATACGTAATATGTCAAAGAGAATGTATGAGGCACAGAAACTAAGCCTAGTGAGAGGCCTCTGCGAAGCCAGGTTTTTAGACTCCCTGACCTACTGCGGATTCACACATTCTGTGCTTGCTTTTCAAACAAAACGAGTAGTTACATTACAAGATTCTTTTCTAGGTGTAAAAGACCTGTCCAAATATCCCAGCTGCCAGACCACCGCTCAGCTATGGGGAGAGCATACAAACATGCCCATAACCATGGCAACAGGTGGCATCCCGGGATGTGTAAAAAGTGACGTTTCAGTGTTCCCTTTGTGCTTCATTAGTGCCAGACACCCAGGAAAACAAATTACAGACAAATGATGCGGTGAGGAAAAGGAGAAATGGTGTTGTGTGTACTCCATATTGGCTGCTGTATTCACCCCGTGAACATAACAGAAGAAACGTCTGGTATTGCTCAGGTAGCCCACTGTATACGTTAAGACGTATGCAGTCTGGCAGATGTGTGGAAAAGGGATTCTGAGCTTCACTACAAGGACTAAGGAACAGTCACAGTAGGCCTCCAATTCTATTTTGTAAAGGTAAACCAGCAATAGCTGTTTTATCGAGTACAGGACAAACATTGGAATCCCAGAGACAATACAGTGAGCATTGCATAAATATGCTTTCAAAAGAACAAATCCACACACACATAATGGCTGCGCATTGAGGCACCTGCTCCTAAGCCCTTATTGTTTCCATTGCTTCATCAGCAAAATCTGCAGGGTATGGCACACCCACCAAGTCCCAACATAAATCATTTCAAGACCTGCTATCTAATGTAAGCATGGATGGTGAACATCTATACTTCTCACCCTGTGACATCGACCACACAGCATAGGCGCGTGCAGACACACACACACACACACACATACACACACGCGCGCGCATGCAGACAGCATCTAACCCCACGGTCTGAATCATTGCACAAACAATGTGGGAGAATTTAATCAGCCATGTTTGAGCCAAGCTTAAAAAACAAGAGGTGGGTTTGTGCTGTCAGTCAGGGCTTTGGCAAGAGGGAAGGCTCTCATTGGGCCACATACCTGCCTTCTCAGCCTGTTACCATACATAGCTTCAGCACTATCAGGCAGGAGAGAAATAAATATTGAATTTAGAGTGTCTGGCAGCAACGTCTGTGAGTTTAATGCTAAAACTATGAGCAGTTACAACTCCCTCCCCCAACCCCTCACCCACCCCCCTCTCCCAGCCAAAACCTTCCAACATTGGTATCCCCCTCTCTTTCCACCCCCCCCCTCAACTCTCATAAATCACAAAAAGTACGCCTCTTTTATTTTTTCATGTTGTATTAATATAACACTGTTAGACAGTAATCCTTAAATTTATGCTCAACCTTGTTTCAGCCTTGATTCATTTTCTATTTAAACTCTCTCTCTCCTTGGCTCTGCACATCAGATAAAGATCAATGCCCCTGTCTGATACAGTGCAACTTCACCTGCTGCGTGTGTGTTTTCCCCACCAACAAGGGTATCTTAGCATCTACTATAATGGTGCTCCATCAAGCCATGATGTCAGGCAAGAGTGCAGGAAAACAAGGGTGATTGGGGGCTGCAATATGGGTCATCCCTTATTTGGTGGTGCTGTATAGACCCTTTCAAAAGAGTTCCATTATCAGCATCATAGTTGGCCCCACAAGACTTCCGTTTTAACATTCCATATGTTATCTTAATGCAGAGGAAGTAAATGGGGCCCAAATAGAATGTTCAAGCATTGTTTTTGTTTTTATTGTTGAAAGGGTCTATATCTGCACAGATTGCAATAATTGCACAGACAAATGCGAGGAGGCCTTGTGGCACGGGACATCTTAAAATCCCAAGACGGGATCAGATCGCTCAGGGTGCGGGTCTGTCCGGACGTCGCAGTGAGTGAACCAAACGGCAGTGATGTCTATACTCGTGGGCTGATGAGTTGGGAGACCAAGCCGTTACAAATGGCTCTGAGAAAGCCAGCACAGTCCCGAGTGTGATAAGACCCAGCTGTTAATACTTCATTTTGACACGCTGCCTTTTTCCCCTGACAGCTTCCCGCCGCAACGATTTGTCCGCGCGTCTCTGAAGTATGTGGCTAGTCCCAGTGACTCTAATTCGCTCCAACGTGCAGCCGTTCCTTCCCATGCTTTGAGTCGAGATAGGAGGTAGGCCCACGCGGGACGTTATCTAGGCAAAAGGGTGAGCGCTGGGGATGACCTCAATGGACTAGAGACCTAAAAAAAAAAAGCCTCTGGTATTCACGACATAATCATTGTTTTACTTCTGACATCACACGCCATCTGTCAGAGTTTCCCTGTTCGATACTGTTTCACACGGTGGGCTTGTTGGCCGGCGACGGCTGCGAAAAAGTCCACCCAAGACCACCAGCGCCAGCTCCTAAAACATTACAGAACATTTACATTTATTTATGTTGTACATGTTTTCTTACAGGGCATCTTAAGGAATGAGGAGGGTATCCCACATAACAGCTGACTTTGGATCAGTGCCAGTATAGGCCCAGCTCTGTCCCAGAGTCAGACGGATTCCCTAGTGTATGCTAATCAGCATGGCTGTTCACTAGGGAGAGACCTGTTCTTCCAGCTGAAAGAAAGGCAGACTTCGGCCCCAGCTGCGGCGCACCTGGCTGGGGCACCTGCACCGCATGCCGGCGACCCGGGTTCGATTCCCGCCCTGTGGTCCTTTCCGGATCCCATCCCGACACTCTCTCCCACTCACTTCCTGTCGTTCTCTACTGTCCTATCTGATTAAAGGCATAAAAAGCCCAAAAATATACTTTAAAAAAAAAGGCAGACTTCAGAACAGGGGCGCAGCTAGAAAATGTGGGCCCTATGACAGACAATAATTCTGGGTCCCCCTGATAATATAGTATTATCGGGGGTAGCTGTCTGGGGGGCCCCTGTCAGTGCTGGGCCCTTAGAATCGTCCTACCTCCCCCCCTCCAGCGGTGCCCCTGCTTCAGAAGTCACTTCACTATAATCAAACAGTTCAGTCAAAAGTGAACTCATTTCTGATCGTTTTTATTAACACACTAGACACACAAACACAAAGACACACACACACACACATACACATGCATACAGTTTGTGTCTGGAATGTTAGACACGCCTAAAATGCCTTAATGCCGAGGGTTTATCCAGTCGAGTGTGTTCCTGAGAAAGTGTGACGTTTCTGGATAACTAAAGACTCTCGGCAAGATTTATTGAAGCGCCTCTTCCATGGTTGGGAGATTTGTTGGTCAGGCCTGGAATGAGGCCTGCAATAACTAATGACATCACAGAGGCCTGTAGCTCGGATTGGGACATACTGACAGAAAAGACACATAAAGGTTTCTCTCTCTCTCTCTCTCAGCATGATGTCCATATGTTCTGTGTGTGCCTACAACTCTCTGCACCTTACTCAAGGGACTGTGTTATTTCTCTCTGACATACATACATTACAAATATACACTATGTGGCTGTTTGAATTCATGCACACTTGACACACTTCGAAAGTGACTGTGGGTTGGAGAGCGAGTGTACCTTAGACCTGAGGTCATGGACCAGTTCTCTCGGTCTCTCAAGTGAAGACACAGGGCAAGGACCTCTAATAACATGGTTCTGTGACTACGTGGTGCTGAGGACAGCGAGCTGTGACTGAGAGAGAAATATAGAAAACACTTAACATTAATGTAATCTTTATTAACATTAGATGACATGAAACAAAATTGAATTATGATGAAATGTTGAAATGAAAGTCAACATCCATAAATCATAATGCATAACTGTTTATTATGTATGTTATCTGTCTGTTCATTACACATTACACTCCCAGGTAAATGGATGAAAAGAAAATACAACCAAAAACCTGTTGCTCTGAAACCATAAAAGAAAATATGATATACAATAAAGACAATTCACTTGGAGTGCTCTCTCTCATTACATTACATTTAGCAGACACTTCTTGACCAAAGTGACTTACATATGTCAGCTATATTACAAGGGATCACATTATCCCCGGAGCAACTTGGGGTTAAGTGCCTTGCTCAAGGGCACAACGGTGGAAGACGGGAATTGAACCGACAACTTTCAGGCTACTGCACGCTAGCCCAGCTCCTTAACCACTACACTACCACCGCCCCTCTCATACTGTATGTCCTGTCATTGTTAAGGATGTCTTTGTCTAGCCTGGCTGAAGTCATCACAAGTTCAGCATTCCTCAACGACATCCCTGCGTCGGGCGTCCTCCGTCTGACCATGCTGTCAGACCTGCTCGATACGCTTTATCTCAGCGTACGTCTCCCAAACACTCTGGACATGTGACAAGCACCTCTGGAGGGGGGCATACTTGTGGTCAGCTCAGCCATGGAGGCAACAAGGAGAAGGAGGGACGTGTCCTCTACGGTACAGAACATGGCAAATACTTCTTCGCCTCATTTCACGTAAATGACTGTAGATTGCCATAGCAAATGGGAGTGGGGCGCTGTATATATAATTGCTTAGGAAAACAAATCCATGTTTAAGCAATGGTACATACATGACAGGTGGAAAATCTGAAGTGAAACAACTTTGGAGCAAGGTCATCCATCAGAGGGGTCCAATATTAAAAAACAAAAAAAATCTAAGTACAACTAGAGGTCTATGGTCACGTCACTAGGATTTCATTTTGCTGTTGAGTATCTCAATGCCTTATCAGATGTAATGGCAGACAGAACCCTTGAGGGGACTTGCGGAGAGTTGCGTTCAGCTAGTTATACAGTCAAGATTTAAAAACATGGTTAAAGCGATGCATGTAAACGGGTATGAACGTGGGAGTCCCCCTCCTCTGACACCCTGGCAGAGACAGCGAGATTGTGAACGATAATGGCGAGTCGAAGCTCAGTGCTATGATTTCTGGGGGGCTGGCCCCTGACGTAGCGTTAGGTGGGAGTATTCGGTTACAACTTTGACAGGAGCAAGGCAAGGTCGACGCTGGCAACGCAATGAGAAAAGCAATGAAATCACTGCCGAGGGACTTGAAAGTATAGGCCCCGCAACACAGATTTTAATTTGTATCATATTTGCACCAAAAATCAATACCATACTTTCACCCTTGAACTTGAAAAGTAGCCATACGCCGACAGAGGCGAGTCCATGCTGAGCGCTCAGAACACACGTGTAAACAGCTCACAAGACGGCCTTTGTTTGGCGTCCGAGCGGGCTTTGCTGGGTGGGGGACGGCTGTGTTAAGGTGCCTTGTGTTTTGGTAAACAGCATGACGAGACTTGGACAGACCTGTCGTCTCAGACCACACGGATGAAGACAGCGGAGGGAGGACATATCTTCAAGTCCAACACATGTAGTCGCGGTGTTTGTGTTTATGTGCACATATTCTTCAGTATGTGTTTGTGTGTATTGATGTCTATTTGTATATGCGTGTATCCATGCTCACAAATGTGTATGACATGCATGTAAATACCCTTCACAGTCATATAAGTTTGTGAATGTTTATTGCATGCATGTGTTTGTGTGTGTGATGTGCATACATATGTTCAATACATATATGAGTATGTGCGTGTGTTAATGTGCATGTGTATATGTCTCTGTACTACGCATCCCTGCTAGTCTATACGTCCCAAGCATGCCAAGACAGTGACCTCTTCAGTCTGGGCAGATTTATAGTGTGGAGCCAGTTGAATTGGCTCTGTCTCAATGCTTCTGCACCTCCTTATGTCTGTCTATCACTTGACATGCCTTTGTGTGTGGGTCTGTGAGTGTGTCTAAGAGTGTGTGTGTGTGTGTGTGTGTGTGTGTGTGTGTGTGTATCTGTTTCTGTTTGTTGGCACACGACAGGGAAATTCTTCTTCTGTGTCACGCCGCTTGCCTCTCTCATCGATCGCCGCAAAAACTACACACTGGCGCCGGAGGAAAGGCGGTCATGCCTCCGAATAGAGTTGTGGCCATAGAGCTTCCATTATACAGTACGTGTTAGACATAGAGATGCTGTTGTTGCCTCAGGTGTGGCATGCTCAGAATGTTTTATGGATTCCACACCCTTTGGTAGTTATAAGGTGATCTAAAAGGGCCTTATGTTAGTATTTCATTAGGTATTAAGTGATTTATTCTTCATGAGCAGAACACCTCTCTTTCCACGGTAACGTCACCATGTGTTTTTAAAAGGATGGTGACATCAGCTAGCTCGAGTGCACCTGCTGAGACAACCATAAACAGGAAACAGTGACACGTCCTCAGCTTAAAAGAGACATCATCATTCATCATAATTGTTTTCACTGTAAACATTGTACTGTTTACTGAAGTCAGTTTGTGGATAGGCCTAGTAGCTGGTAAGACATTAAAACTGCATTCTGTCCTGCACTGTACAACTGTGCTGAAAACATGGCTTTGCAACCTGTCTCCTTCATTACCTACAGAAATTAACATATGAATGCGATGAATTGCCATATGTAAGTAATTGAGTTTAATTTAATCTATTTATTATGTATTGGCACAGAAAGTAAACTATATTGACATTTCTATAACCGGAAACATTCCTGACATCTTGTCTATTTGGATCTCCCTTGCACTCCTTTCAAAACACCCTGGCATGTTCTCATGTCATTTTAAAAAGTAAAATGCACAAAATCCATACACACAGAATACGTCATGTTTTCCCATTCTAGAGCAAGTACAGCTTGCAGCCCGACTACGGGTGAACCCCCACAACCTCCTCCTCTGTGTCTGGGTCGGTTGGTCACTTATCACCTTATTTTGTCTTTCACACTCCTCAGGCACCTGCCACCTTGGTCCAGTGACGCCAGCCTAGTGCAACAGGGTTAGATCAACAGGCCTGGAGCACAAACGTGATGCGAGCGAGATGGCTATCTCCGTAATCATCGCCGTCTGTCGAAACTAGGACTCCAATCCTCGGGGTGCACTGTTCATGCACCCACCCAACCCTTGCCTCACAAAACCACCCCTCAGCGTCCATACTCAATCTCCAGTGTAAATAAATACATGGATATTTTTTTCCATGTTAGTCCATACGTTTGCGGCCGCGGCAACACTTCCTGCTCTTGTGGCTCACCCTTCCTCTCAGCGCCGGCTGGGTTATCAGTTCTCTCCCTCTCTCTTTGTTTTCAAGCCGGCACTGTATGGCTACTGTGCTGACACGTTACAGTTCATTAGCTTCTGATAAAGCAACAGCAATATGTAACCTACATTTCTTTTACATTTGTATAACTTCGGGTCATTTAAAAGAGAAGAATATGCCGACCAAAGTGCCCCTTAACGTTCTATCCTTTTGTTTTACTACGCATGCCGTAGACATTATAAATCGATGCCATGATCCAAATGCAATTATTAGCTTAAATTAAGATTGGAAATAGCTTTGGACCAGACAACGTCTCGGCTCATTTCAGACTTGGTGGAGAATGCTTAGGTTCCATGCCAAGCAATACCAAATAAATTGCTGTTGTTCTGTAATCATCCGCTTAACCTGCTCCCAACATCAGTCAATCAGGCATCAGTCAATCTGGCAGAAGAGCGAAAAGGAAATAATCACCTGACAGTTTAATCTCATTTCATCATTTCTCTCTCTGACTTCACATCTGTTTAGGTGCCAAGACTGACACTGAAATTCATAGAGAGCTCCAATACATCCAATGACTTTGCCTTCACCGTAGTTTACCGGAACAGAACTGATTTTTGTAACAGGAAAGAAACTATATTAGCCCAACTTTCCATCCATCACATTGCATTGTCTGTCATTTGGCTGAAACTCTTATCCAGAGCTACTTAACGTGAACTAATCAGGCACAGCAACTTTGGGTTAAGTGCTGAAGATAAAATGGAGACGGCCTCTGAGACTGCACTCCCAACCCTTCAGTTTTTCCATTTGGAGGCCCAGATGCCAAACCACTAGATCACCACCACCACCATCCCTTGATACTTCTCAAATAGGAGCCAAGATGAACTTGGGACAGACAAACCTTTTCTGAAGAAGAAACAGGCCAATATCTTTACTGGATACCTCCAAGCAGGCAGTGATCGTCTGCACATGTGTTTGCACTTCAGTGCAAAGTTCAATTTAAGAACTTTGCACTTGCAAAGTTCTTAAATCATCTGAGCTTTAAGTCATTCATAACTACAAAGAGTTGTGCAAAGTCTTGTGTAATCTTGTCTGAGTTTGCATAAAGTCTGCACAAGTTGACGAATGTCAGACCCAAGGACTTGGTTGTAATGCCACTGATATGATAAACATGGTCTTTAATCACAAAATAATACATTGGTGTCCACGGAAGTGTTATCGGACCATTGCATGACTTCATCGAAAAACCCAAAGACAGAATTCAGTCTGGCATAATTTGTCCAGACATAACTGGTTATGCATTCAGAATGTGAATATCCAATTCAATCAGAGGATGATTGGACATAGGTTTGTGATCTGGTTTGTTTTAGGGTTACATTCTGGGCCCAAAGTGGTGTTCATTTCCTGTTGAAATACAAAGGTATGGGAACTTATATCACAGCTGAATTTAGCAAAAGACCTGAAACAGCCTTTTCCCTCTTCTCCCCTTTTTTTAACTTTTCATTTTACCACTCTGTCACAAATGTGTCCTAGGAGACACAGGCATCCTACATAGGCTATCCCACGGTCCACTCTGAGTGACTTAATTGAACATGTTGACTTTGAAACCCAAGAATTGCCTGGTCTTTTTTTTTTTTTTTTTAAATCTCTGCGACCCAGACTTTAACAAGAGCCGCAAGTCATGCCGCTTGCTAATGCCACGCCGTTGTGAGCGGCCATATCGTCTTATACGAGAGAGCTAGAGAGAGCCCAGTTCTGAGGTGTTGTAGCCGAAATATGCCCACTTCACTGCCTTAAATGGGAATCACATAGAAAAGGGGGCATGTTTTCTGTGTGTCTGTGATTAATACCAGATTGTACGCTTGCTGCTGGCGCCGGTCCAATTCCCATCCAGGGACAAAAGTATTAGGCTACATATTACGGCGCAGCGCACCCATGTGTGCGCTCAGTTCGTTCTGTTCACTTATTTTAGAAACATCCCCCGAATTTACAAATGCCAAAATGCCTGAGCGCTTGGACTCGCGCCAGAGAGCGCGCTCGAGCCATAACGGTCATAAGAAAAGCAGGCATCCTCTCAGGAAAAAGCACAATTATCATGTTGCGCTGCTTACATTACCTTTGCTCCGTGGTTCACTTGATGGCAATGAACATGAAGACATATCATGTGTGTCTGTGCGTGTGTGTTTTTCCCCTTGCCTGGTTGTTTTCTGGCATGAACCCGAAATGCTCTCTGGACGCCGTTGATGACACATCCCGATGCAATTCTACACAGCTTGATGGGTTGCGAGTGATGTAGGAAAGATATGCAAATATACATCTCTAATGAATTCTCTGATGATGAGGGACAATGCTGTACTCTGCTGTATGTGGTTTCAGGTCTAGGTAATGAGGGAAATTGTGGTGGTGAGGTAATAAAGTACAAATATATGATGAGGTGATGAATATGGATGAATCATAACCCACTGCCCAGATACCATATGTATAATTGACCACATATTTTGCCCTATACCCAAAAGACTGCAATGGTTCGTTTTACCTTTACATTTGCAGACAAGAGACAATAGGCTGACCTTGTAGACCAGCTGCATGCCCAGTATGAAAGGCAAGTACACTTGGACTGAGTGCATTTACTAGAGAGACTCTAGTGGTTGAGTCTGACCAGAGAGCTACACTGAGGTGCAGTTATTGGCTTATCTAGGTAACTTCAATAAGTAACCGCTGAAACAATAGATGCTTCATGCATAGTTGTTTAAGAGATCAGCAGTTTAAAAAGTCCCAAAGTCTCCTGCAGTAACCTTGCTTTGGGGTCAACTATTCCCGTCGGGATTGAGTCTACATCTGGGAATACCTGTAGATAGCATGATAACAAGGGTCTCCCTCATTTGAAACTACAATCTGTGTCCATTGTTCATGTTATGTTTGACTGCATTTGTAATTGCATACTGGCAGTTAACTACATAAACTATTTTAATCTACTGTGTCTAGTTTGGGGTGGCATTGGCACTCTGAACAAAGCTCTTGGGCGCCACTCTGTGGTGAAAATGAGAATTGTCCAGTGTGGAAGTGCATCAAATGGACAGAGAGGGAGTCGTGCACTACCTTTTTTGAAGCTTGAAGCACCTTTTTTTCAGTGTTTTCTCAGTACTCTACAGAGATGTCTATACCCCCAGTGTGGAGGAAACCATTTTTACATTGTTTTGCATTCCATGACCACATCTTTCAAAACGGCTTTATCACTCAAACCAACAACACTCCATGCCCTACATTTGATTTTAAGTTGAGATGTTTACCTCACAATGGATTTTACACTATTGCAATATCATATTTAAATATGTTCCACATCAAATAAATTAATTGATCAAATGAACAAAAACAATGTAATTTGCTGTAATGTATATTTGTTATTTATAATAATAATTTATAAAAATAATTGTAATATTTGCTGTAATAGTAATATATACAAAAGAGGGCATCTATGGGGATATATATATATAGAGAGAGAGAATATAAAAGAATGAGCTAGATCATAAGATTGTTGGGCAGAGGACAGGACTGATTTGAGAGCAAACTTGTGATCAGATGCAGAAGACAGGGTTAAAGTCTAAATCTGTTATTCTACCAACCTAGCGTCTATTTTTGGATCATAACAAGTCTATATTTTCGCTGGGGACCAAAAAGATGTTAATTGGGACGGTTTTGAGTAAGATTGTAATATGCATTTACAACAAAATAGCATATAGCAGTGTAGCAGTATCCTTTGGGGGCCATTTTGCTACTTCAAAGTAATTTGCTTTTTTAAGGCACTGACTAAACTCATTACATTATCATTACACTTCTATACCACTATGGAGAGGATTCCTGCAGACAAAACGGTGTTTGTTGTGAAGAAAGTGTACAAAAAAAGACAGTTTCTGCAGTCAATGCATTACCTTATTATTATTCTGGTCTCCACCATCTTGTGATGAGAAAGTGCGTACTAGGATTGTAGAATACCGGATATGCCCTTTAACTAACTAGTGTTGTTTTTTTATTTATTTTCTGTGTCAGTGTAAGCATAATATGAAATATGTAATGTGATAAAGCCCATCCTTCAACTAAATTGGAGAATGATCTGTGTGTATGCGTGTGTCCTGCTATCTGCACAGGCCGTGGAGGCTGGTGGGAGAAGATTTAGGAAGTGTGAGGGTGAAAACCATGGAGAGTTCTGGGCTTTAGGGACACTCAAGGTGTGTCATTACATTACATTACATTACATTTAAGTTTTAAAGCAATTCTCTCAACAATTTTAGGAGTACAGTAAGTAATAAGTGCATCAGTGAGTGCTGTTTTTTAACAGTTGAGTGTCAGTTCAAGACGGCTGGTATATGCTAGGATCAGCAAGACTTGTTGTAAGTGGTGCAATGAGAGGAGATGTTCTCTAAAGAGGTGGGTCTTCAGGAGTTTTTTGAAAATGGAGAGGGATGTCCCTGCCCTTGTAGGAACTGGCCGTGTGTTCCACCAACGAGGAACAACAGATGAGAAAAGTTTGGATTGGCCTGAGCGTACCGGTCGTAGAGCTAGACGACATTTGTCTGAGGAGCGCAGCGGTCTAGAGGTAGCGTATGTCTGTATGAGGGCATTCAAGTAGGTGGGAGCATAACCTGAGACTACTTTGTAGGCAAGCGTTAGAGCCTTGAATATGATGCGGGCCGTTATAGGTAGCCAGTGTAGCTGGATGAGCAGCGGGGTAACATGTGCCCTTTTGGGTTGGTTGTAGACCAGGCGCGCCGCCTCATTCTGGATCATTTGAAAGGGTTTCACTGCTCAGGCTGGGAGACCTGTCAGGAGGGCGTTGCAGTAGTCAAGTCGTGAGATGACTATTGCCTGAACCAGAAGTTGGGTAGCATCTTGAGTCAAGTAAATCCTGATTTTCGGCATGACCGGGCAACTGAGGCAACATGATCTGAGAAGGTTAGTTGGTTGTCGAGAACAACTCCTAGATTTCTTGCAGTCCTGGTAGGTGAAACAGACAGGGAGTCAAATTTGATGTTGATGTTGTGGTGTATGGTAGGTTTAGCAGGGAGGACCAGCAGTTCAGTCTTTGAGAGGTTCAGCTGGAGGTAGTGTGCCTTCATCCATGTAGCTATGTCTGAGAGGCAATCCAAGATCCATGCTGAAACCAAGGGGTCATCAGGTGGAAAGGACAGATAGAGCTGTGTGTCGTCTGCATAGCAGTGGTATGAGAAGCCATGCGAACGGATAATCTGTCCCAAGGAGGTGGTGTAGATAGCAAAGAGAAGGGGGCCCAGCACTGAGCCCTGGGGGACCCCTGTGGTGAGATGTAGATAGCTGACCAAGCCATGATACGTTAAACAAGCGTCCTGTGAGGTAGTATTCAAACCAGGAGAGAGCAAAACCGGAGATTGCCATGTTAGAGAGTATAGAGAGAAGGATGCGGTGATTAACTGTTTCAAAGGTAGCCGATAAGTCAAGCAGAATGAGTACTGATGACCGAGCGGTCGCCCTGGCTTCTGTTACAGACAGCAGAGCCATTTTGGTCGGCAGTGTCAGATACAGCAGTTGCAACCCACCCAGCTGCTTTGCTCTAGTACTTCTTCTTCAGTATTGCAGCACCACATTCATTACTGCTGTATGGTATGATATGGTATGGAAATGAAAGGTTCTTGCTTTGTATTGACATACTGGTTCCTGTATGCAGAAAATAACTCATAAAAGATAACAGACAAACATGATATTGCTATCTATGTCTGTTACATTACATTTCATTACATTACATTACATTTAGCAGACACTTCTTGACCAAAGTGACTTACATATGTCAGCTATATTACAAGGGATCACATTGTCCCCGGAGCAACTTGGGGTTAAGTGCCTTGCTCAAGGGCACAACGGTGGAAGCCGGGAATTGAACAACTTTCAGGCTACTGCACGCTAGCCCAGCTCCTTAACCACTACACTACCACCGCCCGTGTCTGTGTAGCAGAGCACTACACTGCCGCCTTGAGGACCTGTGTTTAATTGATATTGGCAATTAACCTGAGACCTTATGTCTCCATGACACTACACACCCTCACAAGGACATCCCCTGACCTCTCCTGCTATTACATTAGACACGAGTGGATAGCTGGTGTGGCTAACAGCATTTATTTGGCAAAACAACCAGATGGAGGCTCCATTCATGTTAGGTCCATAGAAAGATGGTTGACCTCCTACACCCATCACTGAAGACAGTTTTTATTATCATCAGGGCTGACCGACCGTTACAGTAATGAAAGTGGACAGATTCAATGACCACAACATCCTTATTATGACTGCCGCTTCGCTGCGCTGTGATCATATAGGTTTAGTCAGATTTTGTTTTTTTTTTCTTTTTCGCATGGCCAATTTTCTGTCAAGGATTCCCGGGTCACCGGGAAAGACCAGGGTACACGAAACTTGGTGGGCATGTAGCCCCACAAGGATAGCATGGAACCATTGTTTTTTGTTTTGATCTGTAGCCCCCCCGCTGGACTGGACCCCCGAAAAGAGGGTAGGGCGGACACAGTTTTCTGTGAATATCTCGAGAAGCGTAGGGTTTAGAAGGACCACCTTTTTTTTGTATGTTGATCTTAAGGGGCCATGTCAACCCATTCCATAACCAATCATTTCATGTATAGCGCCACCTAGTTAAAAACGAAAAAGTAAAAATGAGGTGTTGTAATCGCAGGTATCTGTGACCTAACATGGTCAAAACTGCACGAAATTGGAAGTGTAGGATCAATATGACACCCCCTGAATGCACGCCAAGTTTTGTGGAATTCCGTTTATGGGGGGCCATACAATAAATTAATTTATGTTACTGTACACCAACTGGCCTGTAGGTGGCCGGAAATAGTTTTCTGTAAATATCTCGAGAACCGTAGGGCCTAGGAGGACCACCTTTTTTAGTATGTTGGTCTTAAGGGGCCATGTCAACCCATCCCATTACCACTCATTTCATGTATAGCGCCACCTAGTTAAAAATTAAAAAGATTAGGTGTTGTAATCACAATATCTCTGGCTGACATGGTCAAAACTGCATGAAATTGAAAGTTTAGAATCATTATGACACTTTCTGAATGCATGGCAAGTTTCGTGGACTTTCGTTAATGGGGGGCCATACAATACGTTAATTTATGTGTACATTTAGTGACCGTACATCAACAGAGTTTTCTGTGAATATCTTGAGAACCGTAGGGCCTAAGATGACCAATTGTTTGAGTATGTTTGCCTCCAGGGGTCATGTTAACCTATTCCATATGCACACATGTGCATAAACAGTCGACTCAGCACTACAAACACTGAGAAACATTAAGTGCAGTTGTCACTACTTTGTTGATATCTACAACCTTCAATTTACATTAACGATGAGCTCCACAAATCTAATCTAATACGCTTTTTGTCAAATTCTGGGAATTGCCCCTTGTGGTCCTCTATGTTCAGTTCTATTTGTGGGCTCAGAAAAGATCAGGGATTGTCACACACAGCCCTGTCTCTGCAAATACTGCAGGAAGCACACAAAGTGGTGTGGGATGTTCAGGGATGGATTACTGAACGGGCCTACCGGGCCCAGGGGGCCCTGAAGCTCAAGTCACTTGAGTCACTACTACAGTATGTTCTCCAGCCCTGATATCTGAATAGGGCCCCACAGGTCACATGTGTGATAATCATTCTTTGTATTTGGCATCTTTTTTCACAGCAAGATGCCTTAAATCTATTGATGGTTATATCATATTTGTAAGACTCAATCTGTTTCTTTCCACAAAACCTGCCAGAAGTCTTCATTTAAGTGGTTATTTTTAAAAAAAATCTTCCGGGGGAGAATGCCCCCGAGTTACGGTGGTGGTAGTGTTGAGTTAAGTGTTAAGGAGCTGGGCTAACATGCAGTAGCCTGAAAGGCTGTGGGTTCAGTTTCCACCGTTGTGCCCTTGAGCAAGGCACTTAACCCAAAGTTGCTCTGGAGTCAGTGTAGTCTCTTGTAATATAGTTGACTTTATTTAAGTCACTTTGAATGAAAAGTGTCTGCTAAATTTATAAATGTAAATGTAAGCTTTCTGAGGTGGGCAGGGGGGGAGGGCTTTTCATGTCTGTGCCCAGGGCCCAGTGGCTCATAATCCGTCCATGAACATGTTGCTTAAGGGGCTTGAAAGGGAGGAATATTATTTGGTTGGCTGTTGATTTCAAATATCAACCAATTTTATCCAGAATTTAATGTAAAGCCTTAGGCTATAGGCCTACGTTTGAACGTAGTAAAAGCTGGTTGTTTTTGACAGGTTTTTGATTCATTCCTTCGAGATGCTTTGAAGTCATATGTTTTCAGTATGACTAGTCACACAGACACACACACACACACAATTCCACTCTGACTGTAAACTGTAAATGGACAGTATTGTTACTCACCCCTGTCACTCTCGGCCTACTACGCCAGCTCATCTGTGATCAAATGAGATCATGTGACTCACACTCTTCCCCCATCATGTGAGTGTGTGTGGAATAGATGAGCAGTCATGTGGACGCACACACACGCAAATGTGCAGTCCCACGCACACACACACACACACACACACACACACACAAAGGTTGTTGGTGTGTGTGTGAGGACTGTTTACTGAAGACTGTGCTCCATTGATTTTATCACTTGAAGGGATGTTCCCAGATATTGGGCAATGTAACTTAAAGGCCATAGTGTACTCTCTCTCTCTCTCTCTCTCTCTCTCTCTCTCTCTGTGCGCATGGTCGATGTGAGTGGATGGTGGTTCGGTTGCTGAACCGCAAACGAGTGTTCTGTTTAAATCTCTATTTCTCACTTTATTTCTTTTTCCTTTCTTTCTATCTATTACTTTCTGCTGGAGTACTAAATATATTTGCTTGGTTTAGTTTTCTGGCAATAAACAGGGGCTTTTCCCCTAAAGCGACTGCCTCCAGTCTTTGTGCTGGAATCATGGCAGAGATTTTTGGTCAACTAACTCGGCGTCATGCTGTTAAAATAGCATCGGCAGCCAGTGTTGAGGATTGTAGTTTGGCTGCCGGAGAAATTGTTGGTCATGAGAATATCGTATCAGCATCTCGCATGAACAATGCGATTGTGCTTTTCTTAAAGTCAGCTGAGTTTGCCAATCAGCTGACGGAGAATGGTGTGGTGATAAATGCCGTTTTTACCTCTGTTGCCCCTCTTTCATACGCATTCCAAGAAAGTCATTTTGTCTAATGTCCCCCCCATTAATTTCTGATGAGATTCTAGGAGAAACAATGTCGCGCTATGGCAAAGTGGTCTCAACCATTAAGAAAATTCCGATTGCGAGTAAATCCCCATTGTTGAAACATATAGTGTTCTTCAGGCGTTTCGTATACATGATCCTTAAGAATAACAATGATGAATTGGACTTGACAATGAATGTGACTGTGGATAACTTTAATTATGCGATTTATGCAACAACTAGCGTCAGGCCCGTCGCTAGAAGGCAAGCAAACCAAGCAATTGCTTGGGGCCCCGAGCTGGCCAGGGGCCCCAAGACAACGACTGGTTAAGAATAAAATGCAACGACAAACTGTGAGCGCCCCTTTGATAAGTCAATGCAGTAAAGTGCAACGACACTGTTACCGGCAATACCGGGATCCCCCTCAAGGGGGCCCCTCTCAGTGGTCGCTGACAGCAGCCAGCCAGCCAGGTTTGTGGTCTCTGCTGCTGCCGCGAAAATATAAAACCTTGGCAGTCATAATGAAGCGGAGTTATGCATCTGGAAGCCAGAAGAGAAAGGAAGAGGATGACAAGAAAAAACAAGATAGTGGTAAGTGATAAATTACACTGGATAAAATAGCTCTACTTGTCTTGTACAAATGGTGTAATGTCGCAGCAGGAAGGCTAGCCTAGCAAAAAATGTTTATGTTAACTACCTGCCTGACGGCCCATGCTGCTTGTAACAAACTAGAACATGTTTTTTTTTCGGACAGAATATGGTAACATACTGTAATCAGTGTTCGAATTACCATAGGGCCCAGTAGTGCCCCGCCCCCATAGTTCTGGCCAGGGCACTACTAGTTCTGCTCGAAATCACTGTCAGAGGGGGCCCACTCATTCATTGTCAAGTTGCCAACCCGTAACTATGATAATCTACATTTTCCCCGTTGATTGCAATGTGTATTCCCCCCCCAGACTGCGCAGGGGCACTGCTCCGCATTATAGCCCCCTGTCCTGTCCGATCTCACCCTCCTCTGAATCGAGTTGCTATTAATTTTGCTAGAGCGTTGTTAGCGATTGAGCAATTAGCAGCAGTGGTCCTGCCTGAAGAAACTCGTCATCGCAGGCAACACGTTTTTACCTACTTCGGCAGAATGCGAGAGAGGATTCTCTGCGCTTAATGACATTGATGACAAAGCCAGAAATCGTTTAAGGAAGGGAGCGCAGCTTAAATGCGCTTCTTTTTCTGAGCATCAATGCGCCTCCCCTGGTCCAGTTCAACCCTAAGCCATTCGTGAAATCATGGCTCAAGGCTGGGCATCGTCCATCAACTGCGTGGAAAACGGGAAAAAATGCCCAGAAAGAGACCATAGGCCACTTGGGACTATCTCCAGTAGGCTTAGCCGAGATGTGATAAAGACAGGATGTTCAGTTGTGCACGTAAAATATTTGACAATTAGCTCTGCTCAGATTCATTTTTGACAATAGCCTTTGTTATTAGGCTGAATTTCATAATGTCATAGATTTCATTTGAATAAACTGGCTACCCTGTTTATTATAATCTATTGGATATTGAATTCCACACCCCAAAGGGGTCACCCCTGAAACGACGGGGTAATTCAAACACTGACTGTAATATGTTTATTAACGGGATAAGGAAGACGCAGATCTGTTCCAGAATCACTGTTTATCGTATTTAATGACATAACATTGCTATAGCTTTGTAATAGGTTTTGATGAAAGTGGCATAGCTTCTCTGCTATACTAACTATTCGACCGTGATAATCTATTTACCAAATGGGGGTTAGGAAAACCACACGATAAATTCTGTGCATCAAAGCAGACTGGAACTTTCATGTCTAGTAGTATTCATGCACGCCAGCTGTTTCCTGTCTTTAAAGCACCAGGTGCGTCTGTCTAATTCTCAAACAGCAAAATGCTTAAATGCTATGTTAAGCAACAAGTAGGCCTAGGTCAATGTATAACATTAGCTTGGGATGTTTTTACAGTAAGCATTGGTAGTTGTGAAAGCAGCTGCATCCCTTCTAAATATCAAAATATAGAAATGCTAACATATCTTTTCTTTCTCCCTCAAGGTGCTTTGCTTAAATTTCTCAGCCCTCAGGCTCTTCCTAAGGATACCTCCACTGATGAAGATGGCCTGAAAGGTTAATCCTGTGTGTGTGTGTATACTTGTATTTATGTTGGATTTTGAAATTGCTATACAACCTGCACTCTTTATAGTTTGAACAATGCATCCTTTTTCTGCATAAGATGGCAGTGTTTTATTTTCTCACTTTGTGAGAACTGAAAATGTTTAATGTGAGTGTGTGTGTGTGTGTGTGTTTAAGTATGTTGGATTTAGTTATTGTGCACTTTTTACATTTATATTGGATTTTATGGAACGGTGGTGTTTTTGCAAATGTTCAAATGTTCAGAATGTTCAAAACTAATGCACAGTATATATATGCAGTATTTGCACTGTCAAAATGTTGTATTTATATAAACTGTGGGTGAACTTAAACTGTATGGCTATGCGGTGGTTCCTGTAGGCTTTGCGTGCGGTGGGGGGGCTCCATGTCCATTTTGCTTGGGGTCCCCAAATTCCTTGAAACTGCCCTGACTAGCGTTATGAAATGTTTTGGTTGCGGACAATCGGGGCATCTCGTGCGCGGGTGAACTTAAACTGTATGGCTATGCGGTGGTTCCTGTAGGCTTTGCGTGCGGTGGGGGGGGCTCCATGTCCATTTTGCTTGGGGCCCCCAAATTCCTTGAAACTGCCCTGACTAGCGTTATGAAATGTTTTGGTTGCGGACAATCGGGGCATCTTGTGCGCGCGTGTCCTGATAAAAAGGATGACACGAATAATAGTGGAAACAGTGAAAATAGCATCTAGGGGTGATGTGGCAGAGGGAGCGTCTAAAGAGACCAACGAGCCTAGTGATAACATTGGTGCTACTGAGGGGGAGGCTGCTGCTTCTGCTAGTGGCCCGGAGAGCCAAGCTCCTGATATAATGTTAAATTCATTCCAAGTGCATGGGGAAAATCACGATGTTAGATCTGCTGATGGGGAGGATCTTTCCACACTTTTGGGGGAGACTATCACTGATTCTCAGAACTGTCAAGGGAGCAATGATGATGATGCCATTAATGGAGAGGAGGTTTCCGCCGCTATGGAAGACATGGAAACCTCCGTGTTGGAGGAGGACGATAATGTATTTAAAAGACCGTCTAATAAAGGGAAGAGAAAGCGCGTTAAAAAGAACAAAGGGGGGCGCGCTCATATAGAATTGACTGATAATGAGAGTGAAAGTGATCTTTCTGACTGTAGTGTAACCTGCAGCTTGCGACTAAGCGGCTATCGGACTCACAATTGTAGAGTGGATGATATAAAGAAATTCCTTAAGGAAACAAAACATTCTAGGAAGGTCCGGGTAGACGACCTGATATTGAACAGTTTATGAGCAAATCACGAGCATTTATGCGTGATGGTAGCATCTCCGATCAGGAGGGATTTCGTCCAAAAAAGATTATCACGAAACTCAATGTTCTACTGAATGCTAAAGATGACAAATGTTAAACACCTTTTCCACTTGTGTCCTAGAATGGCTGATTGCATAGGTCATTATTTATTTATTTTTTTTTTCTTTATAATGATTGATGAATTTCGTGTTGCTTCTTTAAATGTAAATGGCGCAAGAGAAAAAAAATTAAGAGGCTCTCTGTTTTTGAAACAATCAGACAGAATAAGTTTGATGTTCTCTTTATGCAAGAAACGCACAGTGATGTGTCTAATGCTCAGGAGTTTGATGGTCTGTCCATACTTAGTCATGGTACTTCTAATAGTGGTGGGGTTGCAATTCTGTTTTCTAAGTCCTTTATTCCCATCACTTTTGATGTTGATGAAGTTATAGAGGTAAGACTTTTAAAGAGCCCAGTTTGAAAATCGTTTTTTTTGTGTTTATTTGCATTTATGCTCCTACACTGGCAACAGACAGAATGCTGTTTTTTAATACTATTGGAAATGTTATAAGTAATTGCTGCTCAGTGGATATTCTTATCCTTGGAGGAGATTTCAATTGTACTGCACAAAATATCAATAGAAATCATGTTTAGCCGCACATGCCCTCTCGTAGACGGCTTGTAGAGATTATGAAGTCCAATGACCCTAGTGATATTTGGAGGAACTTTCATGGCGGACAGAAGCCAACTTGGCAGGTTTTATGGTTTCAAACATCAGCTTAGTCTATTCAGGAAATGTTCAATAATTCCAGTTGGCTTTTCTGACCATAGTTTGGTTGTCTGTTCTTTATTTCTAGAATTTGTAAAACCAAAAAGTGCCTACTGGCACTTTAATACCAATTTGTTGGCTGATGGCCAATTTAGAGAAGTCTTCCTTTTTTTTTTAAAGGAATTTAGAACCACAAAATCCTGTTATAAGTCTTTGCAGCAATGGTGGGGTTGTACCAAGGTACAAATAAAACAACTCTGCCAGGAGTATACAGCCAATGTCACAAAGAGCATAACACTCTCAATGAAAAAATTAGAAGAAGAAATAATCGAACTTCAAAATCTGGCAGAACAAACGGGTGATCAGGCACCCACTGAAATTCTTAACTCAAAAAAGAAAACATTGGCTGACTTTTTAGGGTTGAGGGCACAAGGAGCTCTGGTCAGGTCCCGCTTCCAGAGTGTGGAGCTGATGGATGTACCATCAACATTATTTTTTAACTTGGAGGTAAAGAATGGCCAGAGGAAGTTCATACATGCTTTGAGGTCTGAAGATGGGAGAATCCTTTCTAATTCTCCGGATATACGCAATAGAGCAGTCAATTTTTATAAGGAGCTATAAGATCAGGCAACTGACAAGGCTTTTCTTTGTGACCTACCTAAGGTATCTGAAGAGGCAAACACAGCCCTTGTGAGGGTGTTGACCCTAGAGGAGCTGGAGAGAGCCCTCCAGAGTATGGAGAGTGGCAAAGCACCTGGGGTGGATGGCCTGCCAGTAGACTTTTATAAGTCCTTTTGGCCAGAGTTGGGCACAGATGTGCTTGCTGTTCTGAGAGACAGCATCAACAGAGGGGTGCTGCCACTGAGCTGCCGTAGAGCAGTGCTCACTTTATTGCCAAAAAAGGGAGACCTGACAGATATAAGGTCCTGGAGGCCGGTGTCAGTCCTCTGCTCTGAATACAAACTCCTGTCTAAAGTTTTAGCAAATAGACTTGGGGAGGTTTTGGAGCAGGTAATCCACCCTGACCAGACCTACAGTGTGCCAGGCAGATTGATTCATAACAATGTTTCCTTCATTAGAGATGTCTTCTATATTGGCAAATACTTCAATCTGGATTTTGGTGTGGTTTCAATTGACCAAGAAAAGGCATTTGATAGGGTTGAGCATAATTATTTGTGGAATACTTTGTCAGCCTGTGGTTTCAGCCTCAATTTTATTCGAATGATCAAAGCATTGTATTGTGACATTGAAAGTATTCTCAAGGTTAAATGGTGACATGTGCGCTCCTTTTAAAGGTCACATTCACTGAGAAACCGTTTAATACTTGTTACTTTCGAAATACTATAGCTCACTCCAAGTTGCATATGCATGCTGCACGTGAAAATGATCTTCTACCCCCATTGCCCGCATTAGCCCATGAAAGAAAATACACGGAAAAACAAGCGAATCAGAAAGAGCCCTTCCCAATGACGCCGAAGGGAAACTGACTATTCATGGCCTCGCCCACCTTGGCTTGTGACCGCCTACAGGAAGGCTGGAAGATTTTGCGGCTAGGGGATTGTCTCTCTGCAGCTAGTAGGAGCTAACAGCAAGT
Organism: Alosa alosa; assembly: GCF_017589495.1. Classification (NCBI taxonomy): domain Eukaryota; kingdom Metazoa; phylum Chordata; class Actinopteri; order Clupeiformes; family Clupeidae; genus Alosa; species Alosa alosa. The sequence goes on along the minus strand of NC_063190.1, from coordinate 27,135,504 downwards.
TGCCAACATGGCGGAAAAAAAATCGTGCCTGTTTTATTTCTGGCAATAACACATCAATGAGTTGAGGAAGAAATGGTTCGGATTTATCGTTGGAACACCACCACCGAAGTAGTGCAACATTAGTTCTGTGTTCCAATCATTTTGACCACACTCACTGCCTTAGAAAGTGGTTTTGCATCGATGTTCTGAAAACCTGGTTCTGTACCGTCATGACGATCGACCACCAGCTCACAGGCTGTAAGTACAAACAAACTTTTCCACCTAACGTCTGTTACAAAATAGCATGTTCATATTCTTCACGTTAGCATGCATGAAAAGGGTACAAGCTAGGCTTAGGCTAGCCTATATTACAGGAAGCTACACCAGGCACGTAACTGAAGTGTTCTGTTCGCGACGTGTAAAATCAGAGAATGCCTAATAGGAAGGGCTCTGGTAAAATCCATTAGAGGAATGGTCTATTTTCCCGAACGTAGCCTACAGGCCACTAACACGCCAGGTGTAGCTACTTCCATAGATTAGGCCTATTGGAAGCTAATTGTTGCAGTACATAACGCGAACGGAATGCTTCAGTTACGTGCCTGGTGTAGCTACACTCATAAGAAACTGACCACACTACCCAGAGATTTAGCTTGTTGAACCTATAATCTTCTAACCTAAGCGTTAAACCACAAATAATAATATTAGCAACAATATTTTATGCTCTACTAAGTACGGGTATTGTTCTAGTCTAAACAGGGAAAATCAAAAACACAATACCCCTGCACTATTAGGCTAAGTTGCTATCACTAGAGCTCAGGTACACTTCAGTCTAATTTATGTCTTCTTGCCATTATTACATTGACATACAATGATGTTTTGTTTGATTACTTGCTGTTTACTTAGTGTTTTGTATGTCTTCCAGAGCACATCCTCATGTCAGGCTACACAGCTTTCTAGCCTACATTAGGTCATCACGTTAGAAGCAAAGGTTTGTGATCTAACTTTTATTGTTGTGCTAGTTAGTTTCTAGAAGTCTTTTTCTAGTAGGCTAATACAGGTTCTTATGTGCTCGTCAATGTTTTGGAAAGTCAATTCATGGGTTTCTTCAGGTCACTTTCCACAGGTGTATAAAATCAAGCACCTCGATTATGAATGCAGACTGCATGGTGCTTGATTAATACACCTGTGTAAATGGACCTGATGAAACCCATGAATTGCATAACAGATAGAATTGATATTACAGAATGTCTTCTTGTGGGTGTGCTACTTAGTACATCATACACCTTACCACAGTCACAAAAATATTTTTGTTTCCATTGTGCCAGTACAGTTTTGTGAGATAGTGAATGTCCTGTGTACTATTAGTATCTTGTAACTTGACAGTAATACACATTTATTTACTTTAGGTACCCAAACAGAATACTTCATGAAAAGTATGAGTATTGATACAAGCACTTCGGATACACCATGGGCATGGGGGCCTGCTACCTCTACTGCCATCAAGCCTGTTCATCTAAGGCCAGCTAGAAGACCTCGGGTTGATCAAGAGGAGGAGGAGGATGAAAGCGACATCTCCACAATAACACCTGATGGCTCCACCTATGGCCCAGCGCAATCAAAGAGCAATGTAATAAAATCATCACAGCCAACGAATGTGTTTTGTGTGTTGTCCCTTCGGATCCCCAGGACAATACAAGCCGAAACAACAACTCAGACCTTTTTCCCTAAATAATCCCAGCACCATCTTACAAAGGATCTGTAGGCCAGATGTCTGCATCGTCTGGCAAAAAGAGGACATTGTTAATTCTGTGCATAGTTTGGATGTTCTTGTTTTGTGTTTGCATTATTTTAATAGACTGCAATATTACTATTTGTCAGTGTTTCACGGACCACCTAGCAAGAAAAAAAAAACAGTAGACCTACTTCAACAGTATATTACACAATAGGCCTTCTTACTGAACCACCTTGCTTATTGTCTTTGCACCTTGCTTATGGTGTCAGAGGATTCATATGATTTAAACTGGCATAGGTTACATCAGTGTTGCAGAATTGTTTGGATTTACATACAAGTTGGTTCAATATTGCAAACAACTCATCTATTATATTTTACCACATCTACTTGTGGAACACTTGAGATAGCTTGCGGACCACACTTTGATTACCACTGCTGTATGTAAATATAATAAAGTTGTTTATAGAAAATTGACCAGTTTTGTATATTTGTTTTAGGAGTTTCATCAGTTTTTGTCCCTTTTAAGCTAAAGGTTTATCTTACCTTTCATATCTTCTGTCTCACAGAGGGCCATAGTCGTCATAGTCGAATGTTTAGTGCATTTTGAAGGGAGTACATTATGCTAAGGCAGACTGGTTCTAATCCTGGGTACAGGGTCAGGGGTACTGGTGTTGCCCATTTTTCTAACCACATGAGCAATCCCCTTACGAAAAAGTAGTATAGGAATCTTATAGTATTTGGGACAAAATATTATAGTAATCTTATAGGAATAATTGGGACATACTGTAGAAGTACTACAAATAACTCTATAATATCCTGTAACCGCTATAGTTTTTCTATAGTAGTCTTATAGTACCTATAGTATGTCCAAATACTATAGTATTCCTATAAGATTACTGTAATATTTAGTCCCAAAATACTATAAGATTCCTATAGTAGGCTACTTTTTCTGTCATACGTGACAGAAAACAACTTGAGTAGGCTAACCTCTGCCCATGTCAGGCTATCAAAGCCATAGTTCTCATTACCGGAGAAGTCTTGCAGCACACATTCTCTGCTTCTGTAGGCATTCTGGTACAATTCCAGCAAAATATAGCTAGGTAGGCGTGTTTGCATTTAGATCTATATATATATTGGGCTATGACCAAGTGGTCTTTCAATGATAGTATCATGGAATTCAAACCATAACTATCTAGCTATTCCGATAGCATTAGCAGGCTAGGTCAGTGCCTGAACTGCATTTAGGGTGCTTACCTGTGTTGTGAAGTAAAATATCTACTAGGAAGATTGCAAAGACTTTTGACTGTGTAAAGAAATAGGTCTTTATTTTAAAACGTTTCCAACTGTTTATTACTTGAAAGCAAGATGACGATTGTCACAAACGTTTACCTCTTTTAGGAGAAATGTTAAGCTGACAGGCAATTGTTACCATTCTATTAAACCAACGTTCACCGACAAACGATCAGGAAGCGGTTCTTCTTCCTACTCGAATACTAGGATCAAACACATGAAGTTGTATCTCCGAAGACATTTTGTGCAACAGTTTTGAGTTTTAGCCAGGTTTTAGCACTGTAAAGTTGAATATGGAGCATAGCACAGGCAGAATCGGATGAGGACGCACTGGAGGAAGCGTCACAGTACTGTTAGCCAATCAGAGGCGATGTCATTAGCATGTCATTAATATTCATGACTAGAGGCGAAATCCAGTCGTTCCTCCCCGCCCACCTTCCCCACCAAACTAGAACAGCATGAAACAGACGCAGGACAGCATTTTTTTCACCAAAACCGGCTCACAGGGCATTCATCAATACTACAGACCACTGCAAAATTAATGAAAAAACGATGAGATGAGACCTTTAAAAATACTTTACTTTACTTTATTTCTGCATTGTTGCACTGTTGACTTACTCATTTGCACTATCACCATGACCACTATCACCATTGCACTACCACCATGACACTCATTCACACAGAGCACCTTAGAGCACCTTACCATACCTTACTATGCACAGAGAATCACAGGCTCAGTCCCTGCCTCAGTCATTGCAAGCGCCTCTGATTTATTAATCACCACTATGTAGATACTGTTTTTAGAATTGATTTAGATTAAGTGTTAGTATAATTTGTATTTTTGTAATTTGTATTTTAGTATATTTTTATATATTGTATTAAGTGTTAGTATAATTTGTATTTTAGTATATTTAGCATATTCTTTATCTTCTACTGTCCTTACTGCTTAGTTGTGTTTTTATATTATATACTTTAATTACTCTTTCTACTGTTAAAGAATGTGTTTGTGTTGTATGTATGCTGCTGCTGAGACCTTGAATTTCCCCTGGGGATCAATAAAGTATCTATCTATCTATCTATCTATCTATCTATCTATTTTTTTGGTTTTAAATATGTACAAAAAGCATCGCTTCAAGTGTCAAGTGTCCTAAACTTTCTGCTTGGGCAAGCAAAGATGGCGATATATGTTAGTCGTAAAAGGAAAGTTGAGCAGGATGTAGATGTTGATATCCTAATGGTGTTTTCTATGCTTGTAAGGTGTCGTATGTTGATTGATTTTCATTTTTATAAATCGATGAAGATTCTTGACGTTTTTGAGGAAAAATGATGCTACAACAGCGTGATGTGTATTGTTGAAAATGATAAGCTACAGATTGCACATTACTTTAATAAACTTTCCTAACTTTTACTTTTTGAGTACAGTGTCGAGTTGATCTTGATGTATTTTTAAGATTGTAATAAAGAGTTTTTGAAAATTCAATTCTCTCTCTCTCTCTCTCTCACTCTCTCATTCACTCAGACAGTCCTTTTTTTCTAACATTATCAATAGAAGTTCAAATAACACTCGTATTCTATTTTCAACTGTTGATAAATTAACAAATCCCCCCTCACAATTAGCGCCTGAACTTCTCTCAACTAATAAATGCAATGAGTTTTCATCTTTTTTTAAAGGTAAAATTGACAAAATCAGACTCAACATATCTGCTCAATTACAAATTCAACAACCTGAACTTCCAGCAACAAACAGAGGGAAACTAAACTTGATGTCAGAGTTCAGCTTGATGGACTACGAAACACTTAAAAAAACGGTGAATCTCAGCTCTTCCACATGTGTCTTAGACACTCTGCCTACCAATTTCTTCAAAACTGTTTTTCATCTCATAGCGGCAGATGTCCTTCAAATTGTAAATGTATCACTGCTGTCTGGCACTTCTCCTAAGTCACTGAAAACAGCTGTTGTAAAGCCACTTCTCAAGAAGAATAACCTGCTAAACAATTACAGGCCCATATCCAATCTACCTTTTATTGGCAAAATTATTGAAAAAGTAGTCTTTAATCAATTAACCACCTTCCTAACATCAAATGGGTATTTTGATTACTTTCAGTCCGGTTTTCGAGTAAATCACAGCACAGAAACAGCTCTCATTAAAGTTTCCAATGACATATGCCTAAACACAGATTCAGGTAAAACATCAGTCCTAGTGCTACTGGACCTTAGTGCAGCATTTGACACTGTTGATCACAATATTTTACTACACAGACTAGAACACTGGGTTGGATTTACAGGCATAGTTATCAGCTGGCTAAAATCATATCTACAAGAAAGGAGCTTCTTTGTTGCCATCGGAAACTGTACCTCAACACCAACGTCCTTGACCTGTGGTGTTCCCCAGGGGTCAATCTTAGGGCCACTATTCAACCTCTATATGCTCCCACTTGGACAAATCATCCAAAATAACTTGATTTCATATCATAGCTATGCAGATGACACACAAATGTACTTAGCTCTGTCACCAAACGACTATGGTCCTCTTGAATCTATGTGCCAGTGTATAGAACAAATCAACACCTGGATGTCTCAAAAAATTTTCTTCAGCTGAACAAAGAAAAAACTGAAGTATTTATATTTGGTAAAAAGGAGGAAAGACTTAGGGTTGCCACTCTCCTTGACACAAAAGGGTTGAAGGCAAAGGATACAGTTAAAAATCTTGGTGTATTAATTGACAGTGATCTAAATTTCAACAGCCACATGAAAGCAACAACTAAATCAGCTTTTTACCACCTCAAAAATATTGCCAGACTCAGAGGGCTGATGTCAAAATATGACTTAGAAAAACTCATTCATGCATTTATCTCCAGCAGGGTTGATTACTGCAATGGACTGTTCACAGGCCTTCCTAAAAAGACTATTAAACAGCTTCAGATGATACAAAATGCAGCAGCTAGGATTCTAACAAAAACTAAAAGAACTGACCACATTACTCCAATTCTTAAGTCCTTGCACTGGCTTCCAGTATGTCACAGAATTGACTTTAAAGCTCTATTGCTTGTTTATAAATCAGTAAATGGAGCAGGACCTAAATACCTGTCAGACATGCTTCAGCAGTACACACCTTCTCGTCCTCTCAGGTCCCAGGTGGAAAACCTGATAGTAAAACCTACTGTTAGAACTAAACACGGTGAAGCAGCTTTTATCTGCTATGCGTCTCAGCTGTGGAATCAACTTTCGGATGACATCAAAAAGGCCCCAACTGTAGCCAGTTTTAAATCTAGACTTAAGACCAAACTGTTCTCAGATGCTTTCTGCTAACTGTGCCGAGTTACAAATTCTGAATCTGCCTTGATAATTATTCTACTTTATCTTTTATTACTTTTTTTACTACTTTTGCCTTCGTTTTTTGCTTACTATTTATCCTTTAGTTTTAAATGATTTTACTTTGTGTTTTATGTTTTCTTTTTATTATGATCTTTACCTTTTAACTATTCTTTGACTATATTGCCTTTCTATGCTTTTTATTTGTTCTTATTGTTTGGTTTTGTTTATGTAAAGCACATTGAATGACCTCTGTGTATGAAATGCGCTATATAAATAAACTTGACTTGACTTGACTTGACTTGACTCACTCTCTCACACACACACACACACACAAGCGCGTGCGTACACAGCACATGCATATGTATTCACCCAAAGGAGAACTAAACTTTTTGCCACTATGTTGATTATTTCACTATTAGGCTAAGTCTGAATATTTGGAGGCAGTACACTTTACAAAAACTAGACTAGTGGTGACAAAACTGTCATTTAAGTTTGCGCCAAAACTTTCTGGTTTATATGCTGATGGCGGGCTTATCGGTGTACCATAGGACTCAGGATTTCCCCGTCGCACCCACGGAGTTTACAGAGCGGAAATGGTGTACTGAAATACTGACCAAAATTTCCTCTTCCTCTGACTGTCGGGGTTTTCTCAGCGCGGTGTGGTTGATACTGTGTCGCAAACGTATTTGCAGTGACATTAAAACATAAGAAAAAAATAAATAAACAAATAACTAATTGTTCTTTGACAAGTGCACCCGTGCGTTCTCGCATGTTTGCAATGTGAGTTTCATGACGTTAGTTGAACATCCTTTTCGTGCAATTGCCCTTCTCTTACAAAAGCAACTGGAAGGGGCTTTCCACCGCTAAATGCGAATATTGTGTGTAAAATGGAATCAACCGTATGCAAATGAGACGTCCTGTTTATATAGCTTACACTGGAGACTATGATAACGCGAGTAGGCGTCCAGTGTCTCCTACTCAACCTTCAGATACTTGGCTACTTACCTCCACAGCATGAGTCAGCAACGGCGGGGTTCTGGTACCAAAATGACTCACAAAAGTGATGAAGACAGTTTAAGAAACCGAAAGATAAATATCAGGTAAGGGAAAGAAAAAAAAACAATGGCTACAGACAGAGATAGGGAAAGCGAGAGTGGGAGAGAGTTGTTTTGGGATGGATAGATGCCTATTTAGGTAGGCTACTCTTTCACATTTCCCGGCCCACAAAACAGCCTTTTCATGAACAATTTTAAAAGACTAATAGTAGACCTAATTATTGTTACTGATGTTGAATTTTCTATGGGTGAAAATAACATTTATATTATATCACGCTTGTATAGTATGGAAGTGTAGCCTGCAATATATTTGCAACCAAATCAGTGAGTTAAGAGACCGTTTTTTTTTATAATTTGATATATTTTGTTCAGTTTTAAACTTTCAGATCAATAGTCTTCCATTTAGTCTACATAGTTTCTGCTGTAGGTCTTAAATACTGCAGTTACATTTGTACCAGTTTTCATTATTTTTTAAGAACTTCTTTTGGGCCCTGTATTACTCTTCCAATTGAAACTTGTACTTGTATGGTCTCTTGAAGCTTCACAGTATGGTTTGTTCATGTTATCTATGAATGTAGTTCATTTCTTTGTAGAATTTTTCCTCATGGTTAATTTGGGATTAACTGTTAGCTGTTTTTGAAAATAGTTTTTACTTGCAACTTTTCCTACAGTTTCATTATTCTTTTATATAGATACTTATTACATCAATTATTCATATTTACTGAATTAAGTTAAGTTGTTTAGAATTCTGTTGTAATGCTGCTACATATCAAAATATTAATCTGGGTTGATGATGAGATTGCACTTTGGAATATTAATGTTGTGTATACGGTGCAACTACAGATTTAAGGAAAATCTCCCAAGCCTTAGTTTGCTTAGTCGTCAATGGAAAATTTCCTGCATGCAGAATAGTTATATTTTTTATCATTTATTAACAGCAAATTGTTTAAAATTCAAATGTTTTAAACTGTTTGAAACTACAAAACAGTGTATCACCTGTTAACAGTCAACTGAAAATATGAATTTATGGTTATCTGGATAAGCACATTTATCGCTATTTACTTGTCTTTAATTTGCTGTGTTTCAGTCCATGTCTTCTTAACGTAATTTAGGCATATTTATATAATTTATGAAATGTTTCTCTAGGCTACAGTTTGTTTTAGAGAAAATAGTTACTTGTCTGTAGGCCACACCAAGTCAAAGTGGTAAAAGAAATGTTAATATATAATTAGGCTTATAGTTTGCTGACATAAAGATTTTCAACAAATATCTGCGAGGAAACCACTACCCTTTTCATGTTTTTATATAGGAAAACAGGATGTTACTGAAATCTCACTCAGTGTGCTGGGTGAAGTTCAGAGAAGGGTTGTGTTAATGTGCAGTTCCTGTCTTAACAATAACTGATTTAAGGAATTCTGTGTAAATTATTATTATTAGTAGTAGTATTAGTAGTAGTAGTGGTAGTAGTAGTAGTAGTAGTAGTTGTAGTATTAATAGCAGTAGTAGTATTATATAATTCTTCTAATCTCCTGCTTTATTTATCTTATACAGTATATCCTGTTGGTGAGTATTTTTGTCCCCATTTTCGTCAGCATCATCACCTGCACATAGTGTCCTGAGTCTGTTGGTTCTCTAGAGGTCTTGGCTTTGAGAACTGAATTCCAAGGGTGTCTGACTCACTCTCAGCCCTAGGTACTCAGTTCTTAAGCTTGGATGCTCACTGCGTCGGCTGACCTTCTCCCTGCTGTCCGGCATTAAAGGGTGACCTTTAGGCCCTCGGATCTGGCATGCACAGGCTGCACCCACAGTGAGTTGAGCCACTAAATCAATCAGCCTGATCATTTGACTTACGTGATCTAGTTCAGGAGAGTGTTGTTTTTGTGGTGCTATGACAAGTCTTTGATGTAGATGTGAGTGATGGTTTTAGCAGATAGGTACGAGTATGTGGATACTTTTTGTTACTATCTTAAATTTCTGTTTTGTTTACTGCTTATGCTTGTATATTTGGGAGGTGTTTCTATCTAAAGTAACTTGATATACAGTTAGATGTGTATTTAAAGCAGTGCATTTGTAAGAGATTGAGTCCTGTCCATAATGTTGCTGTTGTCGCTTTGATTAAATGGCTACTTAACGCACATCTTTCTTCTACCGTCCTTTGGTACCATACCGATACCTATACAACAGGACATTTTTTAAATTAGAGACATATTGAAAGAGTAGCAGTTGAAGCTATTGTAATATTTGTTTTTACATTTTTAAAGACGTCTGATTTTACATACTGATGGCTACTGTTGATGTTAAGAGAATAAAATGTGATTCTCTTAGGCTCTTTAATCATAGAAACTAACATTTGCATGGTATAAATTAATCAGGGAAAATTGACAGAAATGAAAGTAACTGTCTACCAGTCATTTTGCAAATGTGCAACATAGTCAAGGAAAAGGGTGCCGTTAAAAAGGGTACTGTTAAGGGCGCCTAAAGTACTGTTAAGTACTGTTAAAATTTGCATACAAAAGTCATGTGCTTTGCAGTTCCTGTATTTAAATAATTCTGTGTAAATTATTATTATTATTGTAGTAGTAGTAGTATTAGTAGCAATAGTAGTAGTATTAGTAGTAGTAGTAGTAGTAGTAGTAGTAGCAATAGTAGTAGTATTGTAAAATTCTTCTTATCTACTCCTGCTTTATTTATCTTATACTGTATATCCTGTTGGTGAGTATTTTTGTCCCCATTTTCTTCAGCATCATCACCTGCACATAGTGTCCTGGTTATGTTGGTTCTCTAGAGGTCTTGGCTTTGAGAACTAGAGAGAAATGTGCATACAAAATGCTTAAATCTTAATCTATGAATGTAAAATGTGTTACTATGACTGTTCAATTTATGTGGTTATCTCTTTGTGATATGCGTGTCACCTTACAGTAGTATTTCCATTGAATGACAAAGCTCAAATGCAAACAATACTGAAAACACAAACAATCGTGAAAAGCATAAGCTCGGATGTTGACCCATTCCCACACCCACCTCCTAATCTGTCTCCGTAAATTAAATGAAGGTCTCTCCTTCTCGTCTCGGCCAACCGTGCAGCCACACACACATACACATACACACACGCGCACACACACATGCACACACACACACACACACACACACCCATGGAGGGGACATGTGAGGGGAGAAAGTGTTTGATGGAGAGCTGGCAGATGGATGGGTATAAAGAGCTCGTACTGTCTGCCGTCGACTCCCCGCTGGGCTAAACCGCGGGCCCTGGGGGACCGGCCTGGTCTCACACTGTCTCCAATTAGGAGACCAGACCAGAGCGGCTCTCCCGCAAATGAGTCTATGGACAGATGCGTAGGAACCGTGCCTCACGCTAATGGAATTGAACCTCTTATGAGAGACGCCGGCGTCGTTCGTCATTTTGGAGTCAAGGGCTCTCCTTGCTGTCCATTTTTGTTGCCCTTGTTACTTTTAACAATAGAGATGCAGGTTTTAATGGTAGCTGTTGAGAGAGGAGTGTTGTAGGCCACACAACAAGCCTGATTGTTCATGCTGTCAGCTGAATACATAAGGGCATACTGTATGCGTGTGCAAACATTTAAAGTCACACACATACAGAATCACACACACAATCATAAATGTATATAACCCTGAGTCTCACACATATACACACATGCACACATGCATACATGCACACACACACACAATCTCTTTTTTTCTCTCTCTCTCTAAAAAACCCCACAGCCTCTGCACTCAACAAACACACTCACAGAACATGGCACACATACAATTAATTTAAAAGAGTCTAATAAAAAATGACCGTCTCTCTCTCTCTCTCTCTCTCTCTCTCTTTCTCTGTGTGTGTGTGTGTGTCAGTGGCAAGAGGAGGAAGGAGGGAGGGTGGGTTACTCAGAGGGCAGAATCAGAGGCTTTCATATGCTGATACACTAGAGAGAAACAGATGGCTTCTCTGCCCCTTGTGCAGGAAACGGGTATTGATTCCCCCCCTTTCCAATTTGTGGATTAAAAAAATGGATATTGAGGTGGTATTCATTTGTCATGTGACAATGTTCAGACGTATTGAACATTAAAAAAAAAAAACTATGTGAGTAAATACATAAACAAAATGTGCAACTGAAGGCTGGAATGTATTCTAAGCACAGGACATGTCATAGCATGAGACAGTTATAGATATGGACACGAATGGCCCAAAATTGTATTTGACAGGCACTTCCTGGTCCAGAGGAAGTGAGACTACCTCCTTCAAATGCGTGGCGAGTGTCACCATGCGATGAGTATTGGTGGTTATAATCAATCTATAAGAGTTTGACAGTCTATTTTCTGGTCTGCTGGAGATCTTCATTGTGGGACTCAGTTTCCTGGAAATGTGAAGAGGCCAGCCTTGCGCAACTCGGACTGAATGATGACCTCATCCAGCGTTTGCACAGATATTTCTGATCCGTGCACAAGAGGGTGATATCACAGCACCCAGCCAAATTAATATCTAAAAGGGATGTCATACTTTGTCAAGCCAATTTAGCGTTTGGTAGACATGGTTTAACACCGGATATAGACCGTATTCAGTTTATATAGGGCATATCTAATTCTCTTGCGTGTTTGGAATCTTAAGACAGGGTCATACTTAAGAGATTTAATTTGAACTATCTAGGGATTATGTAAATAACGAGCATTTTCTGTCCTAATGACCCACATAAGGGTGTTACAGTAAGGCCTTTCAGTGGCAAAACGGAAACTATAAAATGATTACTTTAATGTATTTCATTCAATATTACAGAATATGTTGTTACAACTTCCAACTAAATAGTTCATACTAAGCATAAAAAGGCTACATGGATTATTAATTAACGTTCCAGGAAAATGCTATAATCATCGTGGTCTAGTACGTACCGATGATGCAGAGAAGGGAGGGACCACTGCACTGGTAAACTTTCTTCCAGAGAGGGAGAGAGAGAGCGAACGAAGCCGACTGGTAGGTGAACACGGGAGAGGCAGGTGCTCTCCCTAGGAAGGAAAAAACTCCCTATTTTCCGCCCTCTCTGCGTAGCCCCCTCCCACCCGACTCCGGCAAAACACATCCTCGCGTCCTTTCTAGCGGCAGGAGGAAAGAATGGTAAACGGGGGAAGCCGTACACGGACATCGTTCCACTCGGGAAAGACTGGAAGGCAGGATTCGTGTTTATATAAGTGATGATGCCCTAAGCTTCCTTGTTACGAACCTTCGATTCACTTCAGATCTAGACCTGCCTGTCTACGAGAAAAGCATACAGTGCTATGTGGACTATAGAGTGATGCACTGCAAACAACAACCAAAAAGATGAAATGCTTCTCCCGGTACTTGCCCTACCTCTTCAGACCTCCTAACACCATCCTCTCCTCCAGCTGTCACACCGAAGGTAGGAAGCTCGTATTCGGCTTGTGTACTCGTCTGTTTTGCCAATGCGCGTCCGTTATGTTATGAGTGAGCGGGCAGTGGAGAGGGTCTGAAAATATCGCCTGTAATATGAACAGCGAGGGCACCGGAGGTAAATGTTTGAGACTCGTCTTTTTCTCATAAGCCTGCGGCCCCTATGTTTACAGACAGTTGTGATGACATAGGAAACGGTATGTTTAGCCTACTGTATATGTGAGAGGCAGACAGTGGTATAACAGGGGGTCTCACTCTGTGACTAGATTGTTTTCATCGTCTTCATATTAATTTCATTTGGCTCTCAATTGCAGAGAAAATAAACATTAGATTTCCCAGTTCAACAAGTATGAGTATAAGAACAAGACATTAAAAGGATGTTGTCTAAGTCAGTTCTGGAGGTCAGTGCCATGACTCCCTTGAGCACAACAATTGTTTGAAGACTTAACATAATTAGTTCTTGACATTACGCGCAAGATTTTCATAGCCTGTCAAATAACTTGCATGGTAAAGTAGTCAGTAATGTATTAAGATTCCAGCTGCAAGTCTATATATTAAGATATGTGAGAGTGTTAGTTTAGCTATTGTATTCCATCAGGATGACCATATTACTGTGAACCTTGAAAACAACTCTTCCCACAACCTTTGCGGGAGTATGGTAAAATGGCATACCTATGTTAAATTGCTATGTTACATTAGTGTAGCTATCCATGAGAGTAGGCCAGCCCAGAGGAGATCTGGCTTGGGTCTGGCCATGATCCACAGGACTAGGCCCAGATCCTTGCCAGACTGAATAGTACTGTGTGCCACATAAACTATCTTAGTGTCTTAGCCTCCAGTGGAGAGTGTTTTTAAATTGCGTCAGTGCCTTCGCATAAGCACAACCTGACCCACTGTGCTGTGATGTGCTCTCTGTGTTTGTTTTTAAAACATTCTGTATTTATATTGCCTCCTTACCACCCTCACAGACACAGACTGTCTGCGATATCCCACTCCATGATATCCCACACCCCTCCTACGAATTAATTTTCCTTTCCAATCATCCAAGCTTCCAACCTGGCACAGACATTGTTAAGCAGCTAATGACCACCTGAGCCTAATTAGGGAGGGAATGGGAGTAAAAATGGCCTTCAGAGAGGGAAGTGAAGTGCTGCAGATGAGAGAAACTGAAGAGTGTCCCACCATTATCTCATTCCTAGTGTGGCCTAGCTGATTGTGTTGTGGCAATAAAAAGCCTGGTCTTACTGTATTCTGGGGACCACAAGTACAGATACGTGGACCATGTTTACTCTGTTCTTTGAGAAAAGCATTTTCTACTGGAACTACTGGAACCAGTGGGAATGTGCATTATCATTTTGGTGTCAGGCCATTGTGTGGGACTGTACTGTGTGAAATAATTTCTGTTTTACAAGCTCCAGTGGTCACACTGAAATCAAGGGCCTATTAAGTCTGAAGGGTTGTAAAGTGTTTTCACTGAATGACACTGAAACTCAAGGGTGCATCAGAATTTGGCAAGCAAGTTTACCACATCACATTGGCACATAGGTTGGCACAAGGGTCTTATTGGGTTATCAATACATTTATCTTGTCAGTTATATAAGTTTGACGTGCGAGATTCAGTAAGCACGATTGGGCTTTTGTGATGGGGGAGAGAGGGCATAGCCACCTCGTTTTTGTCAATGATGGCAGAAGTTACATAAGGGCTTAAAAATAACACATAGTGCTGTCCCAGACCAGTGGGCACATATATACAAGCTACAGACATCACATTTGTTTCGAGGTCAGACAGTTACTTATATGTCGCCTAAAATCAATTAATTGTTATCAGACCCAGTCGTTCCAGGTCATATGGTTTCATGTGATTATTCAATTACTTGCCTGGTAATTGCCATTATTATTTTTTTATTATTAGCTATTTTAAAATGTTAAGTAGAGAAATACTCATGCTACTCTGTATGTGAAGTAACATAACATAAGGTATCAAGTTAGCCGCAAATGGTTAGTTTTTGTATGCTTTTTAGCATGTGAGTCAGAGTTGCTTGTGCCTTGGATTTTGGATTCTTATTTAGAATTCTCTGTTTGTACCATGACTGTTCATGAGTCCAGTCATGGTACAAACAGAGTTATGGTAGAGATAGTGACGTCTGTGGGAGATATATTTACAGTGAATAACTTTGCCCCACTAGATGTGTTTATGCATGCATGCCCGGAAACATTGAAAATACTTGCACATCCATTCATGCTTGTATACACGCTCACCATAGACACATGTTAAAACCACACACACACACCTACACACATGCCCACCACACACACACACACACACACACACACACACACACACACACACACACACACACACACACACACTAGTGTTTCCCATACATTGACTTATTTGTGGCAGCCCACCACAATATCAACATTGACCACCACACAATGATTTTCCTGGTTGTACTAAGTTGTGCTTAAATCTGGTTAATCATAACCACACCGCATTAATTTGTTAAAAACTGTTGCATTCAGGTTAATTCTGCAAACCTACCACCACAAATAGAATTCAATTCTGTGGGAAACACTGCACACACTCACTCACTCACTCACACACACACACACACACACATACCTGACTGAATCATGCATCCAGTTAACCCGTAGGTATGACGCTATGGCTATTCACTGCCAGTTCAGTGGTTTCATTAATGGGGCAAACGACCAAGTGGCTTTGTGTCATGGTATGGTTGCCCTGGCTATGTTTGTCATGCCATGGCCAATGGTTTAGTGAAGCCAAGTGGAAAGGGCATTTCTCCCTCTACGCAACAAGGCTGGGACACTTTGTGTTAGGCAACATGTCAGAGAGAGGCATGCACCAAACTCCAGACTCGCTGTGCTCTGTGTGACGCTGTGAAGTGAAGTGATCAGACGCGCTGGTCTCGACTCGGGCTTGACTTCACAGTCAGGATAAGGCATACAGCAGGGTTCCGCTGCTGCAAGTGTGTCACAGTGGGTAGTTCCAAGCTCTAGCACACTGCATAGGCTATATTTAACATTTACCAACCTTACATTCACTCTGTTTCTCTGTCGCTCTATATCTCTATCTATCTATCTATCTATCTATCTATCTATCTATCTATCTATTGTATCTATCTATATTTTTATTTATTTGTCTCTCTGTCCTTGTCTGTTCTCTCTTTCTCTGGTCCCAGAGCTCTTGTCATGTCTCTTGTCATGATCATAGATCATGCTATTGTTTATCTTGCTCTCCACTTGAGGCAAATCTTCACTAAGGTCTATTTCCTGTATTAATGTCACGGTAACTGTAGAGGATTGGAATATCTCTCTCTCTTTTCTCTCTCTCTCTCTCTCTCTCTCTCTCTCTCTCTATATATATATATATATATATATATATATATATATATATATATATATGCCAATATTGTGTATATATATATATATATATATATATATATATATATAAAATCATCTTTTGGAAATTGATCTTAATGCCTTAAGTGAAAAATGAGGAAATATCTAACCTTTAAGGACACCAATTTTCTTAGTGAATGAATAATGTATCATAAATAAATAAATGTTCTTCCTTAAAATACAGGGGTCATAAGTATTCCCACCCCTATGTTAAATTCCCATAGAGACAGGCAGATTTTTATTTTTAAAGGCCAGTTATTTCATGGATCTAGAATACTGTGCATCCTGATAAAGTTACCTTGGCCTTTGGAATTAAAATAGCCCCACATCATCACATACCCTTCACCATACCTAGAGATTGGCATGGGTGTTATTTCAGTTAGCCTATTAGCTGGTTTGATTTGCATTGAGCTCAATGAGCATCAAACCAGCTAATAGGCTAACTGAAATAACACCCATGCCAATCTAGTGTTAATTTTGTCACCTACTTTTAATTTAGTCATAGTCTTAGTCTTGTGACGAAATGTCCTTTTTAGTCTTTGTCATATTTAGTCATTCAAATATCATTTTTGTTAGTCAAGTTTTAGTCGACTAAAAGTCTCGTCATTTTAGTCTAGTTTTAGTCAAAAGAAAACTAAAGGTATCTTGGTCTTAGTCAGTTTTAGTCAACACATTTTAGTCTTTTTTTTATAACAAATTATTTCTGATTACCATTTGAGTCAAATAGTGTTTCACACATCTCAATTTTCCAACAATATTGTGTGTCCACAGGGCTACTCGTCTGTTATAATTACTCATTCTGATTTTTTGTCAGTCAGTATGTTTACATGCACAGGTAAGTCGAGCTACAGTTATAGCTCGGCTGGGATTTGACCATAGACAGTAAAAGATTTGAGTGGACCACTGTCATATTCGTAGACCAGTGTTTTTCAAAGTGTGGTCCGGGGATCACTGGTGGTCCGCAAGCTATCCCAAGTGGTCCGCGAGCAGACGTGGTAAAATATAATATAGATGAGTTGTTTGCCAAATAACTTGTAGTTAAATCCAAACAGTTCTGCAACACTGTCTATGTAAGATATGCCAGTTTAAATCATACAGAATGAATCCTCTGACACAATAAGCAAAGTGCAAAGACAATAAGCAAGGTGGTTCAGTGAGTAGGCCTATAGACTAATTATAGGCTACTGTTGAAGTAGGTCTAATCTTTTTTTTTTTTTTTAGCTAGGGTTAGTTAAGTGGTCCTGAAACTGAAATAGTTTGAGAAACACTGTCGTAGGCCAAACTATTAATGTTTTACTCCGCCTCGCTAGATGGCGATATGCGCCCAAACACAACACATTCCCCAAACAGACTCTCCATCTTAGCCATAGCTAACTTGCTAGTGAAATTTCTATATTAGCTTACTTGCTAGCAAACTTTGCATCATCAGTCTAACTAGATGAATAGTTGACATTACATGCTGAACATTTTCGTATGGACATTCTGGGGGATGTTAATTTGTATGAGAGAAGCGTCAACTTCTAGGTATGTAGCATTGTGGCATAAAGCTTAGGTAGTTAGCTTGCTAACTCTGGCAGAAATCTCCAGTGTTCTTGTTCCATGTAGTTTCGTGTTGCAGCCACAGGGTTGCAGCAGCAGCACGTAGACTAGCCTACAGGAAAGCTGTTGCGTATGAACTCATTCGGAATATTTTGAAAACGTAACAGCTAGATATTCTGTCTTCTCATTTTGTAGACGAACATGAAGGGAGATTTTATCTTAGTTTTTATTTCATGCGAAACATTTTAGTCTCGTCTTTTTTCGTCAACAATAATGCATCTTAAGATAGTCTTAGTCAGTGTTTCAGGACATTACTGACGTCTCGTCATCGTCTCGTCTTAGTCATGAAAAAAAAAGGTCGTTGACGAACATATTTCCTCTCGTCTCGTCTGACGAAATTAACACTATGCCAATCTCTAGGTATGGTGAAGGGTATGTGATGATGTGGGGCTATTTTAATTCCCAAGGCCAAGGTATGTGATATAAAATAAAAATCTGCCTGTCTCTATGGGAATTTAACATAGGGGTGGGAATACTTATGACCCCTGTTTTTTAAGGAAGAACATTTATTTATTTATGATACATTATTCATTCACTAAGAAAATTGGTGTCAATTTCCAAAAGATTTTATATTCCTCTTTTCAGTCAACTTTAGCATGGGTGCCAATACTTTTGGCCATCACTGTATATATATATATGCGCACATACTGTACACACACACACACATACACACACACACAGACACACACAAACACATGTGTATACATACACGCACACACACACACACACACACACACACAAACACACGCGTATACATACACACATCACCCTGTTCATGTGCCGTGCTTGTGGGGGGTAAAGGGTTAAGGCTGCCAATCTTGAATGTCTGTGTATAAAGTCAAATAATTGCGACATATGCTAAGAACAAGCTAAGGCTGGCTGCTTGGAGTCCACATCAACAGGGCCTAAGCATTTGTTTAGCCTAGGCATTTGTCAGCAAAGCCTTTATACATCCATAGTAGTATAATAGTATTTCTGATACTGTATGTTGCTGATTGGATAATAAACGGCCACAGCAACAAAGGGGAATGACTGACTCTTCTCTAATAACTGTTACATGTTATTTTCTATATTTCTGATATGTTGCTGATTGGATCATAAACGGCCACAGCAATGAAGAAAAGTGAAAGTGTTTGATAATGACTGACTGACTATAATACTATTATTATATATGTTACATGCTCCAAATGTAAAGCACTTTGAGCTGCATTCTATGAAAGGTGCTATACAAATAAAGCTTATTATTATTATTATTATTATTATTACTGTTCAGGGCCTCTTCCTTTTCTTTTATTTGGGCTCCACTGGAGCATGCAAGTGTTCCAAGCCTCGGGGACTTCGGTGGAGAACTTTTCATGTCATCACCCGCTCACATGGCTGAGGAGAACAGGCCCCAGATAGATAGCGCTGCGCCAGCCGGCCAGCCGGACGGGCGGCAGTAAGACCAAAGCGTCTGCCAAAGCAGAGTGTCTCAGACAGATAGGAGCAGGAGGCCCAGCCTCAGACATCCTCCATCCTTGTCCAACATTCCAGACACTCTCCGAGTGCAATGGAACACCTGCAGCCATGCTGCTTTTAATGGCTTCTCCCTCTTGATCTCATTTTCTCTTTTGATACGGAATGTGCTCTGCACTCTCTCTCTCTCTCTCTCTCTCGCTCATTGTCTCATGGGTAGATGGGATGGCAGTTATTTCACACCGAAGACGGTGGCAAATCTCTGGGTCCCTTTGAAGTCTCTTGGCTGCAAGCTGTGGGTGTCACAGAGGCTAGTCTGGGGCGTGCTGCCTCAGAAGCACCGCCTGCCCGAGGCAAGACCCTAATGTGCCTCAATGGCTGTCCACCTGATCGATTGCCCCTTAAAAGGCAACCCCCCCGCCCACCACCGTCTGGCACCTTCTCCTCTCTCCACCCACCCCCCTGACGCTGCGCTCATGTGTTTTGACGCCATGCTGAGCACCTCTTGATTTACCTCTGTCCAGGCCAGGTCTCCGTTGTGTCTGCCCCCCCCCGATCCCCCCTGATCGTCGAGTCCAGACCAAAACATTAGTAAGACAGCCCCAATAGAGAAGTACAGTGGTGATGTAAGGGAGATGGCGGTTAGCTATTGATCGTGCGCACACACACACACTCACACACAGAGGGATTTGGCATCAGAAGAGGTAGAGGACAATGGTGGGTGGGTACAGAGGGTGTGTGTGTATGTGAGTGTGTGGGGGGGGGGGGGGGGGTTGGCAGCAGCCTGGGGGCACACGCCAGCCTGGCACTGTGCCCCTGCCTCTCCATAACAACAGCCAAGTTGGTCCAATCCAATGAAAGAGTACACAGAGGCAAATTGGGGTGTACCAATCAACATTGGGAAATCAACATTGATCAACAGCCTTTTTGACTCTTTGAGTTACAGACTCTGTTTTGAAAGCCCTGCAATCAAAATTGACAATCTGTGTTTGGTTAAGAGTGGTAAATAGGCTGTATAACTGTGTATGCTTGGTTTTAGGCATTACACTCTTCATTGAGTAGTCAGAGAGAAGGACCTACCTTTCCCTGTGAGGCAGAGAAAGATAAACTGGTCTCGAAAGGACAGAATCAGAGCATAGGGACAGGCATGTGACGTCTAATGTGATAGAGAGATAAGGTTACGTAAATGAAAGAGGGAACGGAGAGAGCAAAAAGAGGAGGAGGAGTGGAAATAGGGAAGACTGTGGCCTGGCCTGTCTTTGTGCTTCTTCCTGAAGGGTCACCGCTCTGCTGTGTCAGCACCACTGCTGGGTGTTCCGCTCTGAGAATGGATGGAGGAGGCAAGGGTCACATAGATCTGTGGTGAATGAAAGAGAGAGGGAGAAGAAGAGAGAGAGAGAGATAGAGAGAGAGAGAGAAAGGGGGGGGGTTGTGGAAGGAAGTGACAAATCAGGAAGAGAGTGAGAGGGAGAGAGAGGTCCTACATAGAAATGTATAGAGTGAAAGGGAACATTCAGGATGAAAGAGGGAGAAAAGAAGTGACAGAATAAACAGATGATGAGAGAGATTCATGTAGTGAAAGACAACAGAGCTGAGCCCAGTATGGTGTCCCAGATGGCCAAACTTCATCCCTTTGAATGCTTATGAGTTGATGGCAAGGGAAAAATAATGGCAAA
The DNA here is from genome assembly GCF_017589495.1 of Alosa alosa. NCBI lineage: Eukaryota > Metazoa > Chordata > Actinopteri > Clupeiformes > Clupeidae > Alosa > Alosa alosa. The sequence continues at coordinate 27,114,557 of NC_063190.1, read as the reverse complement.
GTTGAACGTGAGTGTAAATAGGAATAAAAAAAGCAGGATGTATGTAAAGCACTATAAAATGGGGTGGGGACAACTTTAATCACACTCTGATGGATCGCTCCTCAGAAAGTATGTGAAGGCCTGTAATGTAGACTTATTTACCCTTTCCCTCTTATCAAAGCCCAATTTGTCTTCGGTGCGTTGGCAGCCGTCTGTGTCTGGGCCCGAGCAGCTTTGCATTTCAGGCTTTTACTTCATCATGGTTGACATCTCATTTTTCCCTGCGCCCAGCTCTGCTGCCTCACCCCCCAAGTAACACATTCCGCCGTGAGCGCTGCAGTTATTTCCACAAAGTGTGCTCGAGAAAAGCTGGGTGACAGGAGGAAATAATAACCAAACACACCCAGACACTGACACAGACAGACAGACACACACACTCACACACACACACATATACACACATATATACACATATACACACACGCATACACACACACACACACACACACACACATACATGCATACACAGGCAGACAGACATACATTCAACTAGGAGAGCTGCTGTTGTTTGTGTGAGATATATGCTGTCTGCTGCTGGTGTGATGAGAGGATGTCTGCCCCAGTCCTCCCTTCAGGCTCTGCCTATGTTGGCAGCTCACGCTTCACTGAACACCCCCACCCCACTGCTGACTGAGTACTGAGTATCTATCTATCTATCTATCTATCTATCTATCTATCTATCTTTCTATGTGTCTGTCTGTGTATCTGTCTAAATATGTCTGTCTGTACATCTGTCTATCTGTCTGTACAGTGTTCTGTTCCAGTGCATTGATCAGACCCTTGGGAGGTGGGGGGGTGGTAGTTCCACCAGTTATCTACTTTCCCACATCTATTATTAGCGTAGGCATGAGTACCTCATGATGACTCCCATGACATGGCAGAGGATGAGCACAGAAGTTCCACATGTTTGGGTGGGACTGTGGAATCATCAGCTTTGCTCTCTCCATCTTGTTTGCCTGTTTGTTCATGATGTGTGGGGGGAGTGAAGGCCCTGAAAAGCTGGCCAGCTCTTTTGGCTTGTGAATTTACTGGTTGGGGAGTGGTGGACGTCATGGCGGTGGTGGAGTAGCTTCAGAGCCTCTGGTGAACCCCCTCCTCGGGATTGGTACAGCTCTGTGATGTTGCCCAGTTCTGCCCCCCAGAGGGTTGTTTATCCGGGAGGGGTCAGTTCCCAGTCACAAGATCCCATGGGAAGAGCCCTGCAACCACCGACCCATCCAATCAGAGAGAGAATGCTCTTTTTCTGTCAGATGGCCCCCTCCCCCCTGTCAACCCGGTTTGTGATTGGCTGTGTTTTGCTGGACTTTATGTGAATCTAGCAGCAAAAAAAGGAAAAGGGGGTGGGAGACATATGGCAATGTGTTAAAAATGTCATGTGTCGAATTCAGCAAAGCCAGAAGTGTGCAGTGGCGTGGCGGCTGCTGCTTTGCGTGTGTTCCACTGCGCCAGGGTATGCAGACAGAGAGCAGATGGGTGCAGAGGAGGAGGTCCCAGGGGAGGCACACGCCACGGCGGCAGAGCTCCGCTCTCTCTCTCTCTACACCCCTCTCTCTCTACGCCGCAGCTTCCAGCTCACACAGAGCCTCCACTGTGCAAACACAACCAGTAGCCTGTCCCATCTGAGGCCCACGCCGGCCCTCTAGGCTGTATTTATTCATTACCTTATTAAGTGCGCTTGCTGAAAGCAGCACATTTATTGTTCTTCTTAAGTTTTCACATCCATGGTGTTCAAATCTTAATTATAATTATTGTTTAATGTCATGATGGGAGAGTGTTATTAAAAAATGTTACAAGTATGCAAATTCATATATAAATAGAATGCCTCTGCACTCAATTGGATAGACCTAACCAATCAGAGCAACAAAATAGCTTACCGTGAGGTGTAGGAAGAAAACACAGGAACCATCCTTCTTCTCCACAAATGCCTTAACATTGTTTTCTGGTCTTTTGTAAATGTTAGTGCCATCAATAACTCCTAGCCTAGGCTACAACACTCATTAGCGAAATCATACGTAGTAGGGTATGCTATTAGGAAAAACGGATAGCCTAGGCCTATATCCCCTCCGTTTTTAAAAATAATTCTGTTGAACAGTGATATGCTACAAACATGTTAAACAGCTGGGAAAGGCTGTCGCAAATCCCTCGAACAGGTGGTCAATCAAGAGATTTCAAAACGAACGAGGGAACATGTCGAATGCAACAGCTGTTTTCCCTTGATGAAAGTGAAACCACCAGTTTTCCCACATCTCAACTTTGGCCAAAGTTTTCAGAAATAATCGTTTTCAGTGATACAACCTCATTAAATAATATGAATTTTCCATAAGGGGTCTTAAAAGCCATGTATCCTTCTAGCCACAGCGTTTTTGTTTCAAACATAAGCCTAATCCAGATGACGTGATAGACCAGGCACTGTTGCTCACCTGTCCATCATCGTAAAGCCTGATTTGATTGGTCCGCCCGATATAGGGCGAGCATACTTGCCAGACCGAACTTCCCGACCTCAAATGTTGTGGGTGGGACTAAGTTCGGAATAGCACCCAGGCTAGTAAGTAACAGCACCAGAGCAAGCACACTTTCGCAGTTCTTCCGGAAATGCACTCTAGTTTATTTATTTATTTATTTATTTATTTACATTTATTTTCCCTTTCATATTCTGCAGACTGCCACAGCTGAGGGGCCAGCTGTTCAAGTACCTGATGGTCTGCAGTGAGAATAACAGGATCACTACAAACAGTTCATTGTTTTGTTGTTGTTACGGTTTTCCTCCAGTTCAAGCAGGGCTTTTATCTGTTAGCGCTGTAATAGAACTAATCTCATAGAGAACGGCATTCTCCTTAAGGTGGTTTAGGTCCAAATTTAGCTCATGCTCCTCTCTCTCTCTCTCTCTCTGTCTCTCTCTCCTCCCTCTCTTGTCATCCTCCTCTTTGTCTTGATTTTTTTAACGACTTTTAAAGACCTGCCGGCTTTGAAGCACCAGAGACAATTGCACAATGTCAGCTTTGTGCCCTGCCTCTCCTTGCATGGAGACGGAGAGAGAGGGAGAGAAAGAGGGAGAGAGATCAGCTGATATGAGTATTTATTGTGATCATCTGAGAGGGAGAGAGATAGAGGGTGGAAGAGTTAAGGAGGAAGGGAATGAGAGAAGGCGGCAGGCGAAGGTCTGAATAGTCTCTCGCTGATGCCGTTCAAATTTGCCCTGACAACACATGAAGGCAAATATACTAGAAAGAGAGAGAGAGAGAGAATGAGATAGAGAGGGAAGAGAGAAAGAAAGGAGAGATGACACATTCACAGTCGTCATTCCAGGGGTAATACATCTGTTTGGCAGCAACAGATAGCAAGCTTTGTCATTAGCAGAAAGCGACCATTTGCACAGTTGCTGGAGAGGGGTTATTATCCAGCTTCTCAGCATGGAGAGAATGGGGTAGTCTCGGCTCCACTTGTGTGGACTCATTTGTTGATAATTGTTTACAGTATATAAATTGCCATGCGGGATACCCTGTTTAGGAAATTGTTTTGTTGCCGATGCAAGTCAGTGCAGTTAATTTATTTGTTGCAAATCAACAGATGCCATTTAGAACAGGTGCATTTAATTTCTATGATTTTAATCTATCTTATCTTCATTCCACTTTGCAGGACACATTTTGAGTTGCAGTGCAGACATGTACAGTATGTCCCAAAGCATTTAGTGAATTCTTTAATTAATATTGAAGTACAATAAATCTCATATACCCTTACAAGTCATCTTACCAATCTAAAAGCTTTAGGTAGAAGAGCAGTGTATCACTACACTTCAATATACTGTATAAAGTGTTATTATTTTGGGAAAATGTGGTATCATAAGCTATTATGTGTGCTAAACTCTATAAATCTTCTCAATTCAGATGGATTTTTGTACCTTTGCAAAGCTCATGCATTTCTCAACATCTGACATGTTTTCTTATATGCAGTTCTTTCAACACACTGTAACACAGATTCTGAAAATAAATTGTAGTTTTGGATCTGGTTCCCACGGTTCCCACTGGTTCCCACTGGTTCCCACGGTGGGAAGGAATTCCATGTGGCTACAATAGTTTTGTCTGTGTTCCCAGAGCGGTCATTTGGATGGCTCCTCTGATGGCTCCATATACTGTAACAGGTCCTGTAGTGGAAAGTAGCCGATGGTGACTCCAGAATTCCATGAGGGAGGAGACCTTCTCTGAGAGTTCTATTTTAGCCCACGTCTCCTTCCCGAGGTCCTACCCTCAGGTGACAGCGAGGAAGGGGATGATAGGTGCTTTAGTCAGCTCTGCTTACTATATGAATGGCTTCGCTTCTACCAGTAGTTACATGGTGAGAAAGAAAATGATTCTCATTTTTCACTCTGCTGCGTGCCCTGGTTTATTTATTGCACAGTGCTATAACGTGTGGTCATAATAAAAAAGACATTTTGTGTGTATGTGTCCCAAGGCAGGCAGAGCATGCTGGACCACAAAATATGTGCAGTGGAAAGTAACCATGAAACACTGAGAAAAGCTATGAAGGGTGTATCATAAGGGTATTCTTGTTTTTTCCTTTGATCAGATAGTGATAATGTCCTATAATTCTACTATTACACATTTGCCACAGTAGTTCTATTCATGAGTGGGTTTGTTTTTATTATACGGCTCTTCACAATGCAAGTAGAATGCTCCATTGACTTGAATCGGATTTCCGAAAGTTCTAGCGGTCATTATTTCTTGGGAAAGGACCTCTGAAAACAAGAATGACCGCTGTCAATGGCAACGGAGTTTGCGCTTGGAACTTCATTCAAAAGTAAAAGCAGGGGGCGCTGTGGCGCAGCAGGCTACAGCGCCCGTACCATATACGGGTCCGAGTGCCCACGGGGACCCAGGTTCGAGTCCGACCTGCGGTCATTTCCCGATCCCACCCCATCTCTCTCTCCCACTTGCTTCCCGTCTCACTCTCCACTGTCCTGTCCAAATAAAGGCAAAAAGCCCCAAAAATATATACTTTAAAAAAGTGAAAGCAGACGGTTGATCAGCTGTGTTCTAAAGAATGTTTGATTCAAGTTCAGCGTGTGTTGCGAACTATTTGTTTCTCAGCAAAAGCCACAACGAAACGGTAACAAATAAGCGTAAAGAGACATATCATGGAGTTTATTTTTTTTAGTTTTGGCAAGTAGTTATAATAAGGGGATAATGTATAGAACGCCGGTCATTATGGGAAAATAAGTCCCTTCAGGGCGAAACAAGATTCCGGTTCGCCCTGTCGGGACTTATTTTCCCCATAATGACCGGCGTTCTATACATTATCCCTTACTTATTGTATACTTCATTGTTTCATCCATTCCATCCTAGTGTTTTGCTACAGGTTTCCCTGTATGCTATTCATTTTGTTTCATACTGTGAGTGTCCTTATAATATCCTCACAGCAAGGAGGACCAAAAATGAATGGCATAGGCCTATGTTTATTATTTCTGTTTATTGCAACTGAGCTGCATAGTGAATGTATACAGTATGTTTCTGTGTGTAACCATTCATCGAGGTTAATTGTGTGTGAATTTATTGCCAGTGCTGCTTGCTGTTCTTACCTGGCTTGATTTACTGCTCATTGTCTTCAGATATGTGTTCGTTGAGGAGCACAGCTTATGTTGGGAGTTATCCGTGGGAGAGGTCAAGAACTCTGCTGATCTTACACATGTGAATGCCATCAGATGACTGCTGTTTGGAAGCAGTGTGTCAGAAGTGCTTTCACCCACTTTTGATATTACAGTTTGTGACCTGAGGTACTAGTTTGTACCTACAGTAATACAACCTGATTGATTCGTTCAGTTTTTACCATACCTTGCATCACATTATAAAGCATCCAAACCCTCCTATGAACAAAATCAAGTACGTTCCTGATTGAAGTACCATGAGAACAGGTCTTTCAATAGCTATTTTATTTATTTTTAAAAACTTTGTGAACAAGGATTCTAACAGCAGTAGCCAATGAGGAATGGTGCTAGTGTAACCTGCATTGTGTTGACCGCGCGGCTCAGTCCTGCACTCACCTGGACTTGAACCCGCAACTTGCAGCACCTCGGATTGGGAGGAGCGAGGGGAGCGTACCTATGTTCCCCGCTTTGTATGGGACCGGGGAACATAACCCATGGGTGCTAGCATCTCTTACTAGTACATCTCTTAAGGTGTCAGGAGGGAGGTTTACCTAACATACTGTATATACTATATAGCTACGTACCAACTGGCTACCGTTACATTAGCAATATTAAGGCTATGCCACATAGCGTCTGAGTAGGGAGTGGGTCAGGGCCTGGTCAGGGTTAGCTGCTGTTGGGTGGTGTTGGTTCCCATGGAACACCGTGCAGGGCCAGAGAGGCACTGTGCACCCGTACCCTCTTGTCAACACTATACTCCCTGTTGTATTTACAAATGTATTTTTAGCAACTAGCCGATAATACTTCTGAGAGTAGAAGAAAAAAAATGACAGAGGCAGGATAAGCAACCACAAGCCAAACTCAAAAGCTGTTTGTACGGGAACTTATCAGTTTAGTACACTGGCTCTGTGTGTGAAGCTTAGGCCTACATTATACGGCTATACAGCTGAGTTAATTAGGTTTGCTAATTAGCTAATAAATTGCAATATGGCTGACTTTTTGTTTCTAAAGATGGAGGGAGAAACCTCATTACTGGAGGGCATAGGGCTACAGTTTACTGGGAGAGCAGTGAAGTCCCCCGTGGGACTGGACTGGAGAGAGTACACAGTTAAAGGCACTCAGACGTCTCTGGCATCCCCATGAGTAGAGACTGGACAGATGGAGATCCTCATAGAGCCAAATGGGTCAGTCATAATGGCTCCTGTAATCTTCAGTGTGAAAAGGTTGGCAAACAAACATGAATCGCATCTTTGCTCCAGGCATTACTGGATAAGGATAGCACTCGGTCTATCCCCCACTTACTCACTCATACACTTGTTTTCTTTCTCTCTCTTTCTCTCTCATCTCATACACACATACACACACTCTCTCTCTTTCTCTCTCTCTCTCTCTTCCTCTCTCTCTTTCTCACACAGCATCTCTTTTCCAGTCTCTCTCACGCCCTTATAGAGTGGTGAAGTCCCGCCCCTTCTACTTCCGGTCCATGGGACCTATCTTTCAAAAAATTATGAACGGGAGTTAATGGAGAGATAACAATTATTTTTTGGTCCAGTTTGAATTGTGCCACAAATTTCACATATAATGTGTGTGAATTTAAAAGATAATTTTTCACGTCAAGAAAGTACTGTTGTTCGATAGACTTCAAAAGTTATGTTGGTTTTGTGCGAATCCACTCAGTGGACTACATCTCTCGTCTCGAACGATTGTCTTTAAAATTGACAAACATCATATGGGTAATTCAAGGCACAAGTCAACCAGGACCAGAAAATAATTTATTTTTTGCCATAGACTGCCGTTCAAATTTTTTTGAAAGATAGGTCCCACGGAGGCAAACGGAAGGGGCGGGACTTCACCACTCAATTGTCCATCTTCCAATCTGTATTTTAATAATAGTGTTAGTGCAGTGGAAGTGAGGACACTGGTCAGGCTGTGCGAGGCCAAAGCAGCCCACAGACACTGCGACACAGTGAGGAGCCTCTCCTCCCCTCTCCGCTGTGTGGGTGAGCACTGTGACCAGGTACGGGGAGACTGGACCGGAAAACAAGAGATGGAGAAAATGAAGGGATACAAGGGCGAAATGAGAGAAGAAGAGTGGAGGAGGGAAGGGAAGAAGAGGGGAGGAGGGAAGAAGAGGGGAGGAGGGAAGAAGAGGGGAGGAGGGAAGAAGAGGAGAAGGGAAGAAGAGGGGAGGAGGGAAGGGAAGAAGAGGGGAGGAGGGAAGAAGAGGGAGGAGGGGAAGAAGAGGGGAGGAGGGAAGAAGAGGGGAGGAGGGAAGAAGAGTGGAGGAGGGAAGAAGAGGGAGGAGGGAAGGGAAGAAGAGGGAGGAGGGAAGGGAAGAAGAGGAGAGGGAAGAAGAGGGGAGGAGGGAAGAAGAGTGGAGGAGGGAAGGGAGGGAAGAAGAGTGGAGAGTGGAGGAGGGAAGGGAGGGAAGAAGAGTGGAGAGTGGAGGAGGGAAGGAGGGAAGAAGAGGAGAGGGAGGAAGGGAGGGAGAGGGAAGAAGGGAAGGGAGGAGGAAGAAGAGGGGAGGAGGGAAGAAGAGGGAGGAGGGAAGAAGAGGGGAGGAGGGAAGAAGAGGGGAGGAGGGAAGAAGAAGAGGGGAGGGAAGGGAAGAAGAGGGAGGAGGGGAAGAAGAGGGGAGGAGGGAAGAAGAGGGGAGGAGGGAAGAAGAGGGGAGGAGGGGAGGGAAGGGAAGAAGAGGGGAGGAGGGAAGAAGAGGGAAGAAGAGTGGAGAGGGAGGAGGGAAGAGGCAGGGGGTTTCAGCAGCTCTCTGCTCAGTGAGCTGTGAGAGTCTCAGAAGATGCTAAATGAAGACACACAGAAAACAAGGCACAAGGCCACAGAGGAAGCAACGAGCAAAACAGATCAGGCAGCACCGACTCCAAGCAAAACAGATAAGGCAGCACCGACTCCAAGCAAAACAGATAAGGCAGCACCGACTCCAAGCAAAACAGATAAGGCAGCACCGACTCAAGCAAAACAGATAAGGCAGCACCGACTCCAAGCAAAACAGATAAGGCAGCACCGACTCCAAGCAAAACAGATAAGGCAGCACCGACTCCAAGCAAAACAGATAAGGCAGCACCGACTCCAAGCAAAACAGATAAGGCAGCACCGACTCCAAGCAAAACAGATAAGGCAGCACCGACTCCAAGCAAAACAGATAAGGCAGCACCGACTCCAAGCAAAACAGATAAGGCAGCACCGACTCCAAGCTAGACACAACAACTCGCATGTGAGACAGCATATAAGCACGCAACACACATCGCAAGATGCAACACACAAGAGCACACTACTGACTACTACACAAAATGCAAGACAGTACACCACATGGCGTGACACAGCACCATCATCACACATGCATTATGAGGCAGCCAGATGCAAAACACATAGAACACACAACACTGGGATACTGTACACCACACATCTCACTTTGAACAGCCTGTTGAGTTTCTCTGGGTACGCTGTGATGCTGGGTACAGGGTGATACCTCAGTAAAAGCTAATTTTGTGATGTCAAGGTTAGAATGCCCTGAATGCTGACTCCATTCTGCAAAAAAGTTGGGAATAGGAAAGGGCCAGGAATAGCACTCCACTTGCGACTCACACTTGCATTATACGTGGCCTTGTATGCCATTCACATGGGCATGCTTAGTCCACATTATCACATTATATGATCCAACAATGTTTATTTTTGTAGTCTGTAAGATACAATAGACATTCGGTTATTAAATAACTTGGTGTTCTGCTGTACCAAGATAGCTGTTTTTACTACAACAGCAACAACAAAAGAAAAGTGTAAATAAACTAACTCATCATGTTACAGTAATAATGATATAGTAAACTTAATTCTTTATTTTGCTCTTATTGGTGTGTGTGTATGGTGTAGCGTGTGTGTGTGTGTGTGTCTGTGTTTATGGGTCTCTGTGCATGCAGGCATACTGATTGTCAGTGGCCCCACTCTATCTTGGGCACAGTGACTCACTGTGTATCGTGCTTGTATAACTCGCAGTAACATTAGTCCAGGGCGAGGAGAACTGGCACTGTACACTAGCCTGGGGGAACCTCTCTCCCTCTCTCTCTCTCTCTCTCTCTCTCTCCCTCCCTCCCTCTCTCTTCCTCCCTCTCTCTTTCCCTGTCTCTCTCTCTCACACACACACACACACAAAACATGCACATAATCATATACAGGGCAGTCACATGTATTTACATTTGTACAGAAAAGGACAAGCAAGCTCATCCGTTGCACCCGCGCACCATGGACTTGGCCATTGTAATTGCTTTCCCCCAAAAGCTATGTATTCACTCTCCCATACATCCACTCATAAATCATCTGAGCATTACAACACTTGGGGAGGCTGGGGAGTTAGACAGGCAGGAGAGAAATATTTGGACAAGCTCCTTTAATCGAGAATGATAAATGGAGCATTGCTCTTTCTTTGTAGACACACTGCTGTCGAGTATATTCTCTCTTTTTTTTTTTTTGCATTTTCTCCACTATCCCCTCACTGCTAAAGCCTCACACTCGAATACTTATTATCTCTTGGATTGTGGGATTTCCTCGACGCTAACAGGCGTTAGCATGTGTCATTATTTGGATGAACTTTGATTCGGAAAGCAGATTTTCACAGTTGGGCTGGTAATTGAGAGGCAGTCTGGTCGTAAATCCCTGGCTGAGCTCCCAATGCCACTGATCACCGGGGATGTGAAAGTCTTTTTTACCTCATTCTCTTTCCTTCCCTCTCTTCCACTTCTTCACACGCGCACTTTCTATCATGTTTTTTTTTCTTTCCTTTCTTTTTTTTGTCTTTTCTTATTCCTCCACTCTTGTGGGATTAAAAAATGAGAGATTATCCACGCTTGGCCGACCACGAGCCGCAGAGGTCAGACTGTTGTGAACATCTGGGACAAGACGGCACCGTAGGAGTCAAGTCTTTATGTGTGTGTGTGTGTGTTTTGTACTGTATTTATGTGTGTTTGTGTGCATGTGTTTGGGGAGGGTCAAGTTAGACAAGGAACACTGGCTGGCTGGAACATTTTATGTTGTGCAGTTTTTGTTTAGTGGACTCCAATGGACAAGCGGGATATGGTTAGAAAGCCTTACATCACAAGGGCAGTACTTCAACACAATAGTACTTTTTAAAGCATGCTCGGAATGTTTTGATTACTTTCCATTCTTTAGACATAGGACAAATCATGTCCACCAAATGAAACAGCCATCAGGTTAAATAATGATCATGTTTTCAACTGTAAATGTTATGAAGGGTTGTTACAGTTTTTCTCGATTGCTTTGACCTGCCTAAAGAAACTGCGGTCCACTTGGTCTTCAGTGTAAAAGGGGCTATGAACACCTTCTTTGCACAGCAGAAGTCATCTCCTGCAAATGTACTCACACGTTTTCAAATGGGTTCACACATTTCTCACACTCTTTTGCAAAACAGTTAATGCGGATGTCATTGAAAGATGCAGATGTCACCTAGAACTCTATTGATTTCCCTGTCCTAAACAAAATCAAAATATCTATCCATAGGTGGTAGAGATTCCTTGCTGAATCTCTAAAAAACCTGTGTGAATCTCCTTTTCTCGATCACTTTAATGCTTGTGTCAACTGTGTAATGACATTTTCAAAACAATGAACACACTGTGTGAACAAAAGCACTCTGACCAAAATTATACATTTGGCTTGCAAAACGCTCTTACTCTCAAAAAATTTAAAAACATGCAGCAAAAGCAAATTTTGCCTTCACACAATACATCTTGTAGTCAAAACACTGTGTGATTTCAATCAATCATTAGATCACACTGGACAACAAAATGCTAAATAATATAGTACTCAAAAGTAGGAGTTTCAGCCTGCTATGTCTGTGCCATTTCTTTCTATTGTTTCTGGTATCAGAAAAACTGTAAAAAGACTAAATGTATTGAATACAAATGCATTGTATTCATTCCTCCCAAGATGTAACTGTCATTGATATGTAAGATCTACAGTAAGCACCTAGACAAGACAAATTTCTTAGAACTTCAACTTGTCATTTTTCATTGGAATAGACCTACAGTAAACAACTGGACTTTTTGAGTTAATTGTTTTGAAAATGTGATGTCAGAGTTGACACAAGCATTAAAGTGATTGAGAAAAACTGTAATGTGTTTAAGTTGTTGTGTTTCAGTAATGTGTCATTGTCAATTTTATTACTTCATTATTGTGTGTTATTGTGTTTTTCCACCAGAGTTAAAATACTGTACAGGGTTCAGTCATTTATAAGCAAAAAAATATTTATGTGTTTTAAAAATGATTAAAGGGAGACATGAAAACATTTATAATATCACAGCTTCAAGATTTGTTTAATTAAAATGTAATACATTTGGGCAATATCAAAGGCAGCTATCCCCTTGCCACATTTCGCCTCTGCATAATCCATCAGTGTCAAACAGGTTCTGATTATTTTGATAGTTTTTAATATTTGTATGTTAATATCTTCTGTGTCACATGTATTTCTGAAAAAAAAAAAAAGTCTGAATGTTTTTTGATAACTATACTTGCAAAGTACTGTAGGTTCTATTAGCAGATAGGATCAACAGAAAACTCTATTTGTGTAGTAAAAACAATGCCTTATTTGTGGGTACCATCAGAGTGTGTTCATCCTAAACAGACAGACCATCAAGGCTCATTTTGATAAAAACAAAGTTGGGAGACTGTATCAACATATAGATTAGTGTTGTTGAATATGTTATGCATGCTTATTGGTCATTGGTTACGACTACGCTAGCATAGCTCATGTTTTATTTCCAAATCCAAATGTTTTAAAGGTACATTTGTAAATTCAGTGGTACTCTTCATCTGTAAAAGTGAAGGTCAACAGCATATCATTTAGATATTTTATTGTCATTTTATATTTTAGCTTTTACTTAACAGTATATTGACAACCATAATTATCTGTTTCATTATCAGTCTCAAGAACATCTTGAGACTGATAATGACATCTTCACCCCTTTAACATCTAACATATATATATATATATATATATATGGGTTGGTTATTTTTACAAACAAACAAGCCTTGCTCCTTTTATCTTGTCCCATATACATTCTTCCCTCCTATGTCCTTCTTATTTAACCTTTCTTCTTTATTCTTATATCTTCTTTTTTTCTTTTCTTTCTTTAATCCTAATGTAAAACACCCTAGAGAAATTCCTCTGCTTGCTAGGAGGAACAGGTTCCATTGGTGCATCTGACTGAATGGGGTCAGCAACACAGGAGTTTTGAGAAGTCTGATTTGTGCTGTGTGTGTGTGGGGGAGGGGGTTATGGGAGGTGGGGACTCCTCTGGTGCCTGAACTTTGTGAGCTGAAGTGGGTTACGAGGTGCTCGCACGTCCGCCTTGAGGCCCGCTGCTCCATCGAGAGCCACCAGACCAACAGCCGGCCATGCCTCGCGGTGCTCTTCGTCCGTGGCTTAGCCGGCCAAGCCTCCCAGCAGAAGTATTGATTCTGGCGCGACTCAACCAGGATCTCTGTGGAGCTCTGTCTTTTAGAAGAGAGAGATTTATAAAAACAACAGGCACAGCTTGCAGGCACCAACAACCTGCAGTTGCATGCAGTTTCTCTTGAAATCAGCAATGATTACTTATGTTTTTCAAGAAGTTGTAGTGGCACACTGAGAAAACTGATAGCTTCCTAGGGAAATGGTTTTCTGAGGCCCTGTGGAGAAGTAAAATTATATGAACTCTCTCAGCAAATTATACTTTAATACATTATGGGAGCCTATAAAATCCATTTATTAATGCATTTACATGCTTAATGCACCTACTATCATAGAGACTTTATGGAAAGCCCATGTTAATACACATAGTCATCCTGAAGTGATACATTAGTCTAGCGATCAATAAACCCATCAGGATAGGGCAGTGGTTTTAGACAGGCCTGTTGTAGCGAGGACCCAAACATATGTCTGTGCTGTGCTTATTTGATGATATCTCACAGGAAAATGTAAAAGTTCCTGGTGGGAGAATAGTAAATGTTACCTTGTTGAGTCTTCTGAAGGTGTCGTGAGCCTAAAAACACTGGTGAAGGAAGGTGCCTGCTTGATAACGCCAGTAAAATGCTCTCGAAGGCTGCTCTGTTGTTGAGATGTTTTTGGCACACAAAGGCTGCTTTCTTGGTGAGCTTGTTTTTTGATGGTAAATAGGCTTGGTTGTTGATTGGCTGCTGTGGGAAATCCCATACTTTTAGCACAAGGAATTGAACACCTGACAGTCTCTAGTTTTAAGGTAAAAAAAATACTTCTTATTTATTATAATTTTAGCTTTTATTATAATTTTATGTAGATATGCTTTTTTTCTTTGTCAGTCATATGGTATACTCACAAATGACGTTGCTTCTTTGCTGCGTCACTTGAGCCCGTGGAGTGCTTTCTGTGACACCACACCATGGCGGCTTATCAATTCCGGCCAGTTTCTGGAACAAGGTCGTTCGAAAACCGCTGGTCTGGATGTGGAAATTGGTGCTGCTTATAAACAATCTACATAAGGCTTGGTAGGTTAGTTTGGGACCGTGGGTGGGTTACCACTGCCAGGGCTAAACCAAGATTACAGCGAGAGCATTGGATGTAGGTCAGAAGGAGTGGGCAGGGGGACCGGATTTACTGGGGGATTTTAGATAACGCTGATGATGTTTATGTGAGGCTGTGCATTTGAAAGGCAGTTAGGGTTAGTCGTGGGGTTATCATGTAGAGTTAGGACTACTTTGGTGACAGCTGGCGGATATGTGGGCAGTCTTCGGAGAAAATCCACTCCAAAGTCATGATGCCAGTTTTTACAGTCTAAACTGCAGTCATGGTCTTCAACATTAATGAAGGGAGTGCAGTCTACAGAGGGTAGACCCAGCCTTTTAGATGCAGGAGGGTTAAATAAAACCTAGGTTGTTTAACAGGGTGGACAGTTATGAGGGAGGGTATTTCAACATGGCCCAGCACAGTAATATAACTCACCACTCCGCAGCAGAGAAGGAGCATTTTATTTCCTTTCTTTCTTTATTCCCCTTGGCTCCAGCTGCAGGCCCTCCAAAACAAATCGATAATAATGTGAGGCCACACACCTCATTGGCAACAGGAAGCAATTCTTAATGTCTCTACATATATAGCCCCAGCACTGACAAAGAACTCTGAGATTTGCCATGGTATGCACTTTCCCTGATTGATCGATATCTTTGGCCTCTCCTCTAAAACCCTCTCCAGACAAGGGCTGCGCGGTGTTGTACAACTTTTGAGGCTTGAGTTGGGCTTAAGGCAGCGTGTTTCTCAAACATGACACATACAGTATAATTTAATTTCAATTAGGGTTTAAGGCAAACAACAAGTAATGGCATCTCTGGTAGTTAAACAGACTCCGGGTGTGAAGGTCTACCATTTTTTTTGTGAGCTTCTTACATTGGCAGTCTGCTTTCATGCCTTTTATTTAGCAAGGTAGGTCTTTCAAGATCTCTCTAGTGATTGACACTTCTCTATTAGTTTAAACAGTCTTATGATGGATGATAATATATGCAAACTCTCAAGGGGTTTTGTGGATAATGGAGTTTCCTTGAAGGTTCCACTTGAAGATTTGTAGCACACTGTCTACAGAACAGGTCCTCCATTAATGACTAAATACATTTTCTCTAACCTTAAAACTAGGCAGACACTGTTTTTTTTACAATATGGTAACTCACGGCTCATGCCAGACATACCAGAAATCCAATCAGATCCAACTATTCATCTTCTAATCGCGCATCGAGAGCCCAATCAAACTACAAGATAAATCAACCACAACAAAAAGTCAAAAGTTTGTCGGATCCAATTGATTCACGGACGTTCATCAAATTCGCACAGTGTCTGTTCAGCTTAAAGTAGAACCCTTGCATTTACAATATAATAGTTCTACCTGGAGGGACAAATAGTAGTATAATAGATCATTCATAAAACACAATGTATGTTGTGTATGTAGTAAGTCAAATTATTATTTATTTTATTATTTTGGAGCTCAACAACCCTTCCTTCCATGCTCCTGAAGCAAGGTGTTTAACATCTGGTCATTGTTTATGGCTGTGATTGAAATTGGATGAGAATCTTGGACAGCAATTCATTCATTCAGACAGTCATTAAGGCTGAAGAAGTCTCCTAGAAGGAGGGACCATAAAGGCAAATAGACCTGAGCCCAATAGCTATTCGGATGACCTCGAGCTTTATTCCTAGTGCATATTTTGGAAATGAGGTTTGCTGTGCAATGTTCCCGTCTGTATTGACTCTATCATCTGAAATATGAAGGTCAACAAAGACCTCTCATAAACAATATGCCACAGAATGATGAAATGAGATTTCAAAAGGCTTCAGCTAATGTTTATGAAACAGCAAGCAAGCTCAAAATGCTGTTAACTTTGTTTTTGAATGAACTTTGTTATGAAGTTGCCATCTCAGGCCTAAATGGCATTGGAATTGCAATTTAAGTCTTAATCTCTGAATAGTTTTCTTTATTTTATGGCAAGTGTTTTACTTATCTGTGCATAGGGCTTTACTTTATACAGGGTTCTTTCTATGATATTTTCAAATATGTTTTAGCACATCAGGGAGATGTCATTAAGCAGCTAATCACACAGTCTTGTCTCAAACCTGCTGATCTCTTCAGCTGATACATGCTCATCAGGAAAAATGTTTCCCACTGTGAGCAGAGCAATTATGCTGCATATGTATGTGACATTTTCAAATTCCTTACATACGCTTCTGTGCACATGCACACACAACACACACATACGCACACACACACGCACACACACACACACACACACACACACACACACACAGACACACAGTAATTTTCTCACGATCATTATGTTGGCACTGTTGAATGTCTAGATGTGTCTTGTCATGCACTTATGCTACCGTGTTCTCATATGATTGATCTGCATTCAGTAGAACATTTCGACTTGCAAAACCGTTCATGTCTCTTTACGGCAATGTGCAGACTGTCGGTCGAGAGAGAGAGAGAGAGATGTAAAAAGGAAGAGAGTGTGTCTGTGAGAGAGGGGGGGCATAGAGAGGAAGAGAGAAATAGAGACACTGCGAGAATGAGTGTATATGTTTGTTATGCACAATATAACGTGTGTTCCATCATGATATCTTGCACATATGGCCGTCTCAATAACAAGATCACTCATCTATCTTAATTAATTACATATCTCTCTCTCTCTCTCTTGATCTCTCTCTCTCACACACACACACACACACATACACATTTTTCTCTCACTCCTCTTCCTCTGCATGTATGTATGCATGTTTATCAATATGGCTGTGTGTGGGGTGTCTGCCTGTCACTAGATCAGGTGTCCACTAGTGCTTGCTTTGCTATAAAATCCGAACAACTGTGTCAGCTGAAAGCAGCCAAAGAGAAATATGCTCTACCACCATGTTGAGTGGGGAAACACACCAAGGTTGCTTACACAGGAGACGGATCTGTGGCTTTGGACAATCAAGAATAGAAACTTCATATGAAATGGAGCTCAGCTCATCAAACTCTTGTCAGTTTTACACACTGAGGTGCGATCACAGTAAGTGAATAGTCTGTTTGTATCACCAGTGGGAGAAGATGAAGGGCAGAGACAAAGAAGGGATCAGTGTCCAAATTCCATCTGATGCATGTCATGGTAGTGTTTCTGACCATGACTAGGCATTATTGGATTGGCATTACTGTTGCAATGCCACTAAATGTCCATGTGGTGGTGCTATAAGGTAACTCTTAAGCACCGTCCTACAGCCAGACTGCATTCACCCAACCGGCAAGTATATACTATTTATGAAGAGTTTGGTTCCAAAATGAGATATATATTTCCATTTTTATGATTTGTTTTAAACCAAACTATTCAGATATTGACCACCATGATACAGTCCTGCTTGATTTCCATTGCCACTCCATTGCCAATTAAATTGTACTGTTATGCTGTTTTAAGGCGTGTGTGTAGTGGTGTGTGAGAGAAAAAAGAGAGAAGGTACAGTGTGTGTGTGTGTGTGTGTGTGTGTGTGTGTGTGTGTGTGTGTGTGTGTGTGCATGTGCGTGTATTCACTGTAAATATCATTCTAAGCTGTTTGCTGATATTTGTTGTTTTCTGGGATGTGCATTCATTTTCTGGGATGTTTCAATATGTGTTGTGCAATATGTCTTGCATTTAGCACTCAACTATACTGGCTTGTTGTTTCTCATTATAGAGCCTTTATGTGTGTGTGTGTGCATGTGTGTGTGTGTGTGTGTGTGTGTGTGCCCCATGTGTGTGATGACCCAGCCGTAGGAGACTATGACATATGACCAAGCTGGCTTTGGTGACAATAAAACACTAAACAGCAGAGGTTGTTTGAGTGTGTCAAAGGGCCTTGTAAATCCAGCCCATCCCTGGCAGCCAGGGCAGCAGTGCCGTGAGTGAGTGCGTCTGAAATAAGTGCGAGCGAGAAAGCCCCTTTCAGACTGTGACATGAGGGCGGGGGGATTTAGACCAGCGTCCAGCTGGGAGATCCATCTGATCAGAGCCGCACTAAGCCCAGGGCTTTGGGTGCCATTTAAACCCGGCTTGCTCACGACCACTGAAGTCACCTCCATTTCTTTTTTTTAAATTTTTTTATTTCCACACCCCCCCCTCTTAAGCTCAAGCCACTCAGAGGCCATATACTCTACTCCATCCATCCATCCACCCATCCATCCATCCATCAGCTTCTCTTGAGCTCATGTAGCTGAAAGAGAGGTCGTCATTTAGAAGGGGGCTTTTATTTTGCGCCGGATTTCCATGCCATGATGTGGACTTCTAATGACCAAAAGTGGAGCCAGGGAGAGAGAAAAGATGTATCCACAGTGGCAGCGCATTTTGCCACAGGATTCTGAAGAGTGAGGGCGAGCGAAACAAACGCTGATCTGCGGTTGCCATGGTGACAGGCTGTTGCAGACATACAGGAGTGGATTGGGGTACGGGTGGGGGAGGGGGTTGTAACCTACTAGAAGGGTGGGGTGTGTGTGTGTGTGTGTGTGTGTGTGTGTGTATGGAGGGGGGGTTGGCTGCAGGGGGAACCGGAGGCTCCCGCCGCGACCCGTCTGCCTGATCCCCCCCCAACAAAAAAAAAACATAACCACCCCCCGTCCCGACCCCCGACTAGAAACATCCGGCAAATCCTCCTGTCGAACGTAAGGCTGATAGGCAAAACAACAGGTCACCGTTTAGGAGTCCAGCCTCTGGCCGCTGCCTGCTACCCCTGTTGCTGGTCTGACCATATGGCGTCAGTGTTAAGCTACATCTGAACCTGCAGGCTGCCCCACTGCAGCAGACAGGCAGGGCAAAGGAGCATCTCCATTCACAAAAACAAAAGACTGCTGAAAGAGAGAATACTGTGTTGTGTTGGTGTGCAGGTGTCATTATTTAGATTGTTTGTTCAATTTCTTCCAGATAGGTTCTAAAATCACTCCAAGTTAGTCTAATCTTTGGCTAATTTGTTGACTGTACACAGCCATTTTGTGTTGAATGCACTGTGTGTTTGGCATGCAACAGCATATATTCTCTCATGTAGAAGACAAAAGCTACGTCAGCATCACTCAGAGTAAACTGTGTATGCTTGCATTTATTATATATATATATATATACATTCAATGTACAATATACATAACAGAAGCCAAACGTGGAAGCAATGTCTCTTTAGTAGTCTGATCATAAGACAGAATAAACTTAGTGGTCAGTGCAGCATTGCCGGTCTCCACAGACACAGTTCGGCCTTTGAGAGATCTCTAGCTCATGTATAATAAGTGTGTCTCTACTTCAGCCTATTTTGTAGGACTGGAAATAATGGGTGAAGTTACAAACCCTCACAGCTATGTTCCAGCTCAATTCATCCTCATCATAAATAATATATTGTGAATCGACAGAAGTAGAATCTGTGTTTGTTATGGTGAGATGATTATTGTGCCCTAGGCAGATTTGTTTTGTTGTTGTTGTTGTTTTAAGAAAAAAGTAAACAGTAACTTGGAAAGAAAGATCAATGTGTCTGCAACAGACTTCGAATTTGACTCACACACTTCTTGGGCCTGAAACGGTAATGCAAAATAAATCAAAGGCTCTCGACGTCTGTCCAGTATGCCCATTCCGTGTAGGCCTACTTCTGCATAGGGCCTATACTATGCACACTTTCTCCGTTGCAACGGATGTCGTTATTGAAAGTCATAGGGAGCGTCCGTTGTCAACGTTAACAAACAATCTCTCAAGCTGTGGCTGATGAGAGCTGTCCACGGTGCTGAATCGGCTATAGAATTCGTAGTTTTATTTCCGTCGGATCAATTCAGACTGCTACGTTAACGTTGTTAGATAATCTCCAGATTTCATTTGCTTTATATTTACAAAATATCAGCTGTATGCTTCTTTCTGAGCTGTCGAAATCGCTCGATGTTCTTGTGTATATACCTGTGTTTTGGGGTTTAAACTAACCTAAAATAACTATTTTGCGTGTGTGACGCATTTGCTAAAACCCCTGTGAAAATGTATCACGTCGATATCAGACTTTAATTAAACTTTTTTGAAAACCTAATCAGTAACCACAGGCACATCTGTGATGCTCGTCAGTGACTGAAATGTATTGATGAATGAAAAGGCCTATCTGTGACTGGAGGTCGCGACTCGGAGTGAATGATTACTTAGACTCAGAGATGATGACATAGATAGGAAGGTCACTCTCCGTCTTCATCTGCTTTTGCCCTGGATTCTCAATACATCCGTCAAACAGAAGCAGCGTCCAAAAATAGACGCTACAGACATGTGGCAGGATTCAAGGATTAAACAAAATTAACATGAAAAATATACCATGACTCCATGATTGATATAGTCCACGCAATCTACATATGTGCATGGCTTTATCATTCAGAGTAGCATAACTCCTTGGTATAACAAAGGACATTAGCTTATTATAAATTAGTTATTTTTTGTGTAGGCTATTGCATTGCTGTATGGAAGCAGAATCGGGCTGTAATTGCTACATGGACCTGTGTTTGGCATTATGTGTACTGAACATAGTTAACACTTCAAAACAGTGTGCTCTATTTGCCTACATCAGTGTTTCCCATACATTGACTTATTTGTGGCGGCCCACCACAATATCAACATTGACCACCACACAATGATTTTCAAGGTTGTACTAAATTGTGCTTAAATCTGCTTAGCATCATAACCACGCTGCGCTAATTTGTTAAAAAACTGTTGTATTAATTCTGCAAACCAACCACCACAAATAGAATTCAATTCTGTGGGAAGCACTACATTATTCATGCCCTGTGCAGTACGTTTTCTTGCACTTGATTGTAAGCATTGTATCAGTGTTAGCTTGGTCTCGGTGGTATGAGAAAGAAAACTGCACTGGTCATCATGCCTTGGTAAGGCCTATTAGATTAGCCATGCACAGGCTGGTTTTAATCCTCACATTTATCTTGTTACCGCTCTCTTGTGGGCTCTCTCTCTCTCCATCTCTCTCTCTCTCTCTCTCTCTCTCTAGCTTTTAGAAAATGCTGTCAGTGTGTGTTTCCATGCAGGTTTTGGCCATTTGGACATATTCATATTCCCAACCACATCTCATCTCAACCACATGTCATTGTAAGACTTCTATCTCACTCTCTCTGCCTCCGCCCATCCCAACCCGTGTCCTTTTCTTCTGCATTCTCCGTTTTCAATTCATTCTGCGCTCTCTCAGTCATCCACATCCACAACCGGTTTCTAAAATAGATGAGTTGGCGCTCTCTTTAATAACACTTTGTGAAGCGTAATGAGATTGTTAGGGAGGAGTGGGTCAGGCTGGACAATTTCCTTCCTCTTTCTCTAACTATCCATGTCTTTCTCTCCCTGCCTCTGTACCGTTCTTACCCCCAATCTCTTCCCCTCACCCTCTCTCTCTATCTTTCCTTCTTTCTCTCTCTCTCTCTCTCTCTCTCTCTCTCTCTCTGTGTCCGTGTGTAGTGATAGAATACTATCTGTTCTTTTCAGCCAGAGGCTTTTTAACGGTGTAAGCACTTTCTCCTCCAACATTCCCTTACATTCCTGAGAGGCAATGCAGTGAATCACACTGTGCATCATAGAGGACCACATACAGCTTGGTCTGCTTTGCATGTGAATTACACCCTGAACGGAACGTCTACATTAGGCACAAGCGCAAATATGCTTTAATGAGGATCTTCAAGAAGAATTCATTTGAGCCTTCATTGGACCATGAATAGGTAAATGAATCAGCAACGGCTCGGTAATGAGTCCATGATATATGCAAGAAAGAAAATGCTCCAGAAATCTATGACTTGAAGTAGTGAAGTGAGTGATACTCGCCTGAAAATGTACTGCCAGTTAGTTTTTTCCGACGGGAGGCTTAGCCTCAAACAAACCGCACGTTGCTGGCGTGCCCTGAAGAGCAGGACATTTTTACGGGTGGCTGAGGGTGTGCACCACTGCTGCACTCTGCTGTCTGAGTCAAGCCATTAAAGCACAAAGCTTTGTCACTGTCAACAGCAGAGAAGACAGAAGCCCTTTGCCACTGCCCCCCATCTCCACACCCTCCTCCTTTTCTCTCCTCAGCCGTGGACACCCAGCTCTCTAGCTCGCTCTGTGGCATCTGGCCAGATTTGCACCAAGCCCAATCCTATTTACTATAAATGAAATTAGGCCACCTCACATACCGCTGAGCTGTGGCCTGCATGGACGCATGGACGCTCTGAGTCGACGTGTATTTCTGTCTGTCTCTCTCTCTCTCTCTCTCCATCTTTTTTTTCAATCCTACTGCCAAAGGTTGGAATAAATAAGAGCTGGTCTGTGGTCTTCATTACAATGTTAACCCCTCACTAGTCTCTCCCCAACACACACACACACACTTAGACAGACAGACTTTTTTTTCACCCGATATTTATATATAGTCTTCCTGGTGAGGTCATTTAAAATCTCGCTGCCTGGTTGCCGTGGTTGCATGAATCAGTCCACGGAGATAAGGCAGAGTGGGAGATGTGGGTCGTAACCATGGCGCCATAAACCAACAACCAGCTTTAATATACTGAAACAGGGTGTGTTGTCAGGCTGCATGAAGGTGTGCTGGAGGAAAGCTGGAGAGGCTGGGGAGACTGATCTCTCTGGTGGCTGCAATGAATATGCATCAGGATTGTTGTGTGGTTTTTTGGAGGGCTCAAAATGGAGCATTCAAAACACCCCATGGATGTTGTTGTATTGTGATGGCATGCATGTTTAAAAATGAGAGCTCTATTTATCTCCAAATGTTTCATGAGTCACTGCAAATGACTGGAACAGTACTATTCTCCGACTGTCAAAAGCTACACTGTCTGACCAATTGACCACTCTGACCACAGATCAATTGTCTATATATTTCAAGTAAATGAGACTTTTGTGCTTTGTGGATCTGACACTTTAGATTTGAAGGCAAATTTACTTCTAACCATGTAAATAGTGGATTATGTTCATATCTATAATTTCTCTTTATATTCTTAGACTGTGTTGCTGGTAAAGCTTATAAAGATGAGCAAAGTGATGTCAGTAAGTGATGTCAACAAAACATCCTGAAGGCAGCCAATTATGTGTGCCTCACCCAAAGTGGTGGGGTGAAATTCTGCCTCTCATCCCACCCCTCTCCCCGGCTGTGAGTGTGTCTGAGCCCCCACGAGCAGGACAAGCTGGAGGGCACTGGAAGAATGCTAATGGGAGTGGGATCCTGGCACACATTTTCCACATTTACAGGGCTCTTGTAGCCACTTTAACTGCAACGTACAACCCACACACACTAACACACACACACACACACACACACACACACACACACACACACACACACACACACACACACACACTAACACACACACACACACTAACACACACACACACATACAGTATATACTAACACACAAACACATACAGTACAACACATACACTTATGCATGCACACACACACCACTAGCACTAATCATAGACAAAAGCTCTGACACTAGAACATGCACACACCACACATAATAGACACACATGCACACATGCATTCCCCCACCCACACAATATGCTCACACACACAGGAAGAGACTTACAGACAGGCATGGATCCCCAGCTCCATTAAATGTGCTCTGGGCAGGTGCTATGTGGGGAGATATAGGGGAAGGGGGTCTCTGCAGATCTGGCAACCCCTGTGCTGTAGCCGGGGCCGTGTCCTGCAAGAAGCAGCCTTAATTAGAGCAGGCATTTTATTGATCTCAGGCGTCGGCACCTCAAGGCTTTTTCCACCCCGCTATCATTACACAGTAACTGTCTCTCTCTAGGACCCCATCCTGCATCTGAGAGAGAGAGATAGAATGTGTGTGTGTGTGTGTGTGTGTGTGTGTGTGTGTGTGTGTGTGTGTGTGTGTGTGTGTGTGCGCGCGCGGTAAGAAGTTGGCATCCTCTCACTTAAACCCTGCGTCTGTGCATGTAAGGGCTTGCTGCTGAATGTGTGTGTGTGTGTGTGGGGTGAGGAAATATTTAACACAGACTGCAGGGTGCTTATTCAAATTGCAGCCCTTCAATCGTCTCTCTACAGTCATTCGTCACCCCTTCATGTAGCCTCCTGCTAGTTATAAATCTACTCAAATATCAATTAAAAAGAAAAATAGGAAACGTGAAAACGAGAGAGAGAGAGAGGAATGAAGGGGGAGTCTGACTCAGATTGTCTCATTATTAAAACTCAATAGTGAAAACAATGATTCATCCAGCTCACTCAGCAGGATAACTTGGCTTTTTTTCCTGAATGTGCCTTGCCAAACATTAACCATTTATTAATGAAACCAGATTGAAAAGGGAAACATGAATTTCCTGCTTCATGGTAGAGTGGGGATGGAGCTGTGCATGTTCAACTGGTCATAGGTGGAACCACCATCCCCCATGCTTCAGTACACAATAGCACTGGGTGGATTTAAATAATGGCCTTTGATTTATTCCTGCAGTCCTGCTAAGGCAGCCAAGTGTTAAATAACCTGTGTGGTAGGAGAATGCCTTCAACTTGTAGGGTGAAGTGAAAGGACCAGCAGGGTGGCAGAGACAGGAATACAGTACAGTTAAACACAGTTGAGGAGGCTTAGTGAAATTGTTTAATGGGAAACCACAGAACTTTGTTGAGCTCCGGTCTTTTATCTGTCAACTCCTGTCAACACACACACACACACACACACTCAATGTGTCACAGATGACTATCATGTACATTAGATTTCTCATCCTAAATCCGTACAAAACGAGATAACGCGGAACAACTGAGCCCTGTTCTGGTGGGACCCCTTTATCGGGGTCGGTGGCATAAAAGAACAATATCAAAAAAAAATTGTAACCGGGAGTCTGATGTAGTGTAGATGACCAAAACCCTCACCGAATCTGCCCGGTAGAATGCTGCCCCCGCATGTGCGCACACGTACCGGTGATGCTGACGCAGTTCGACACAGGCAATCTGCCTGGGAGGAGCTAGGAGCGCATTGCGCGAGTTGAGCTGCCGCAGCAGCAGAGTCAGCGAGGGGAACACCGGTACGGCGTGGCGACCGACAGACACATCGGGGCGAAACGAGGGTGATCCGATCCGACAGTGAGACACCGAGCCTCAGATGGCTAGAGACTGAGGCGGATTCCGGTCATGCTGTGACAAAGCTATTGCATAACATACCGACTGTTGCATCTTCTATATAGACGGGGATGAAAACCGGCGCTATATTAAGGAACGACGTAAATATAATTCGTTTTGTATTAACTTTGCACTCTCGCACTGCGATTTAATGCCGACCTAATCCTTGAGGTGACACGCCCCATCTTCAAACGTTGAGAAACGAATCGGTGTTAGAGCAGCATACTGGAGCAAACCTTTACGTTCCGACAGAAATCCAACGGTGTCTGAACGGAATCTCTCTATTTTTGCTCTGTAATCCGTTTTGTCGCCGTGGTGGCAAGAGAGGGTCGAACCATGACGAAGAGCCCGCTGTACGTGCGGACCCTTTGCTGAATTGATGACATAGGACCATGGATACTTGTCTCTATTTTTGGCATTCAACTCATAAGTGTCACAAATGGATGAAGAAATAGACACCCGCAAAATCAATAACAGCTTCCTCCGCGATCACAACTATGCAACCGAAGGTATTTATATCTCCATATTAGGCTACCTACATGGGATGTCATTTTGGCTACATCACTGTATAACCTAGCTAATAATTGCATTGGGCCATACATGACTGAAGATGTCATTACTCATTACAGGGTTATTGACATCAATGATGGCCTATCTGTTTAGTTCGTTGTTGGGATGTGCGATATTGTTGGCCTTCTTCTGACGCAATTGGCAATGAATATGGTAACTTTTTGGTATTTAATGTTTGGTCGGTCAGGGAATATTCATGTCTAGCTACGCTAATGAATCGAGGAAGCAATCTCACTCCGTGCTTTGTAAAGGAACAGGTGTGTATTCATATTGTATGAGATGATGCGGTTCGGTGCTGTATTGGAAATACTGAAATATTGTTAGCTAATGTTGGTTTGGCCTACACATAGGCTAGGCCTAAATGCACAATCATTCAACCGGTATACCAGATATTCACCCATTTGGCAATATCGAGATGGAGATGATTGATACGTTTTGCTACTCTGTATCTGTAGCATCTCCAATAATCTTTATGAAAAGTAGGCTAATGTATGAAAAGTCAAACAATTCTGGAGCTAATAGTGGTCTGCCTAATATTTTTTTAGACTAGACATCCAGTCAGTTCGTTGATGCACAGGATCACAAAAAGCTAACTGATGAATGGTAGCCCACCTAATTAAAGACCCACTCTTGGTGAGTGAGCAGGGCCCTTCAAGCAGATCTCAGCTTAACAGCATTAGATGGTGGGGGTGGATAGGAAGAGAGGAGGAAAGGAAGAGAGGAGGAAAGGAGAGAGGGGAGATGAAGAAAGGTATGGGCTGTGAGAGAGAATGGGGGTACAGGAAGAGGCATGAAGAAATGGCACATCAGAGATGGGTGGAAAGAGAGATATGTGGTGTGGAAGAGAGAGAATAGGTTCAAGAAAATGAGAGAGAGAGGAGGAAGAGACAGACACAGACAGAAAAATAGAGTGGAAGAGAGAGACAGGAGATTCTGAAATAAATCAGAGATTATGCTGAAGCCCTGGTCAGACAGATGTGACAGCATTCCACTTGAGCAGTTCAAATCCTCGGCACTGGCTGTACCCAAAAATTCAATCGCATAGAAGAGGGAAGAGGGCCAGCTTCAAACAGACAAGCCTCCCCCCTGGAAAAAAAAAATCAGAGAGAGAGAGAGAGAGAGAATGTTGCCATGGTGCTATGTGTTATTTGTTGGCATTTACCATCATTTTCTTTATGGGTCCCCCTAGAGTTGCCTATTCCCATTTTTTGGGGGCAAATTATAATTGGTCACAAAAATAGCTGGCGTTTAGTGAGTGGTGGTCTAGATTGGGGCTAGAGGGGACCTCTTTATTTCATCTCAGCAGGTATTTTGTGTCTGTGCACGGAAGTGCTAAAATGGCAGAGATAGTAGGGCACTCTGCTGTGGTGCAATTACTACAAACAGCAGTGGCTATGTGGATGCTGAGAGGCAGAGGGAGAGGAGCTGGGGAGGAGAGAGGAAAGGAGGGGGGATGCAGCATTTGGTATACAACCCCATACATGGAACATACTCTTAAAACACATTCAGACAGGGGAGGAGGTGGAGTTGGGGGTGTAGGTTAAATCCTCTTAGCAGAGGATAGGGGATTTTCAGAATCTTTGTTTGGTCACATTAGCACATGGGCTATAAACAATGGCAGTGATACATTTGCCGTTTGCTAACTCGTTACTTTAAAAGCTGACATGGAAAAAGATTAATGTAAATAGTTTCCCCGGCTGTAAGATAAACAAGATGCGATGACGATTCGTGGTCTAGTTCAAACGATTAGAGACAAGTAATCTTTATGTTTACACACAAAATAAAATATAATAACGTCCAGCATGAATCAAAGGAAGTTCATGTATAGATTTAGTGGCACTGCTTCCGTGTCATGAAGGGAAATTCATGCTTTTTATTCAGCCTTCTCGCTAGCAGTTCCACTTCCACTTGCACTGAAGTGTCAGATAACTGCTCTAACATAGCAGTAGGTAATTGCATTTAAAATTCCTATAGGAGCAATCTGAGCCTAAACTGCTTCCCTGTGAGCAAGTCTTCAGGCACTACATACCACCTGCCTCTGCATATATATAACATAATGCTAGGACGCCTGAACCTCCCATCCCCCCTTCACACAGCAGAAAAAGAGGCAGAAAGAACATCATTCCATTCCTCCATCTCCTCGCTGTCTCTGGGTGGTGGAAATCGGGGTGTGGTGATGGAGCTGGTTAAAGCGCACACCGCACACCTAGCCACCACTTCCTTCGTTACAAGGGTTTAGGTTTAGCTGCGTCTTGGTGTGATGGATCCAGCCTCACCCACTGACCTACAGACAGCGGCGTCCTCCACCCCCCCCCCCACCCCGCCTCCACTCAGTCCACCCCCTGCCGATGCTGTGCCATGTCCCCACCCTCCCCCATGCTTCTCTCTTTTCCCAGGAGATAGGAATCCTCTCTGCCCTCCCCTCGCTACCTCTCTCACTCTGTCTCTCTCTCTCTCTCTCTCTCTCTCTCTCTCTCTCTCTTTCTCCTCCCCCACCCTAGCCTAGCCTTCCCCTTCTGCTTTACATTCTCCCGGAAGACTACGTCCTTTTTTGGGGGGACTTTTTTGCATGTGTCTGTGTCTCTTTATCTCTCTCTGACATATCAAAACACGTGTAAACGTGCAAACAATGCCTCTCACACGTGTGCGCGCGCGCGCACACACACACACACACACACACACACACACACGCACACACACACACACATACACACACACACACACGTACACGCGCACACACACATACATTTGCCATCCCTTAGCACCTGGTACCTGGCACCAGGAACTATTCAAAATACTACACCAAAAATGTGCTACATGTATAGCTATTGGACATACTACATGTGCCAAACCAGCCCACTTTTCACAGGTCCCTCTCAGATAGATAGGCCTGTGACTCTGCATTTATTGGGATTAGGTCAAATGCATTTCCTCCAGCATTCCTGTCTGTGGGATGAAACTGAAGCAGAAGGCTTGGAGAGAGTCCCCGTCTCCATGGTAGCCAAGTAAGGGAGATGTCATTAGCAGGTCTGTGATTGCATTGTGCGTTAAGTGTTACCCATGCCACGGGACCATGCCACTGTCACTTGACAATTGGTTGAATAAATGATGACTCATGCATTTTTTAAAGCATCTTAATGCACTTGTGCTTTGCCCTGGCCCCTCCTCTCTCATCCAGTAGTCAACAACGGCAGCATCGAGCAACTGAATAAACTGCTTTGCCCCCAGAGAAGCATTGCAGCACTCTCCCATAATGCAGATTATGAACGTGGAAAAGCCTGTGCACCACATAATAACAGAGGCAGGGCTTCCGTCGCAGGCTCCTGCCCAAATCCACACAAATAAAAATAAAGGAACAGACAAAACAACGGACATGTGGCAGGGGAGTCTAAGCTTGGCTGATTGGTTTTAAAGAACAGATTGAATGATTTCAGGGTGCCGAAGGCCGACCTATTAGTTGACAGTGGAAGAGATGGTGGTGGTGGGGGTTCAGATGATAAATGCGCAGAGAAAAGACCTTTCCTGAGACTTAACCTCTCTCAGAGATCTGGTTCCGGTTCTTAAGGTGGGAGGATTAGTGAGTGAACGAATGTGGGGGAGGCAGGAGAGGAAAGAAGCCCAGTCACGCACCAGGACCATCCTCTCTCTCTCTCTCTCTCTCTCTCTCTCTATTCCCTAATCAGATCTCAGGCTCTTACTACTCTCATCCCCACCCCAACCCCAGCATGCATACACACACACACACACACACGTACACACATGCACACACACACACACATACACACACACACACACACACACACACACACACACACACACACACACACACACACACACACACACACACACACACACACACACACACACACACACACACACACACACACACACACACACACACAAGCATGCACAAACACACACTCTGTGTTTATTGGCTATTGGCAAGCCTTCTGTACAGGTGTAGACAGAGGAGAAGGAAGATGAGACAAATTCTTACACTCATACTGGTAGCACTGTTGTGGTCCAGGCCTCTCCATCTCTAATGTCCTGACATGTTTATTGGACATAGATAGCAATGCCAGAGTCCACTCATCAATCTCAGGGTCAGTTTTGTGTTGCATAAAGTATTTTTTGTTACTCAAGCAAATTAGCCCAGCACTAGCCTAGTTCTATGTTAGCACATTTAGTGGCATCATAGGTCAGGCCATTAATGAAGATCACCATGTACGTCATGGAACTGATGGAACTGCTTAATGATTATAGAGTACTGTGACAATTGTATAAAGTGGTATTGATTCACACTACTACTTTAATTATATAGAGTAGCAATTGTATAATGAGATATGTGATATAATACATAAGCTAATATATAATAGATATTTATGCAAGATAACACATATTTGGTATAAGCATATACTATATTAACAAAACTGTATAGTTCTTTGCCATGTGATATAGCAGAGATGGTCTTCCAATCCCTTCGATTCAAGCTCTGTAGAATCTATGCTAACATCAGAGTCGTCTATACGTTATTCTTCCCTGTCTACTGACTGAGGGGATTGCCCCAGGGAAAGAGAGGCCTGTCTGAACTGAAGGCTCGCTACCCAGAGCGGTTCTGAAGTCTTAACGGAGCAGCAGTCTAACGGAGTCTCCTCACGGAGCCTGCGTAGAAGAGCAGAATAGGCCAGGGAAGAGCTGCGTAGAAGAGCAGAATAGGCCAGGGCTGCTGTGGGAAGCTGGCCAAGTTCAAAGGGAAGCGAGAGTAAGAGAAACTGAGAAGAGAGAATGAGAGAGAATGCAAAAAGACAGAGAGAAAGGAAAGAGTGGGAGGGAGAGAGGGGGGGCTGAGGGATGCACCGCACAGTTGCAAATTATTATTCACACAACAAGATGGATGACCTAAAAATAAAAGCAGAAGAGAAAAAAATAACAGTCTACAAAATGTCCCTACCCTAAAATATTTCAGCAAAAAATCTCCCTTTTTAACTATTAGCAGAAAAAGCTGGCCATATGAAAAGCAGCTTAAATGGCTGGTATGTGTTGGATTGCCTAAGATTAGCATGGCATATGCTTATGTATCTAATGTGGTTCTTTGATGGGCAGGGGGAGATTCTGTGCTTTGAATATTCATCGGTCTCTGGGATGTTTCATGTCTGTTTACCCATGGCCCTGGAACATATGCTGGTGTGGGGTTGGCATTGTGTGCCCCCGTGTGCTCGCGGGGTCTCTCGGGAGCGGCTTCGTGTTTACCCCGAGAGAGGGTTTCACGTGCTCCTGCATGCGAGCAACACTAATTGGGGTGTGTTGGAGTCATGGTGCCTTGGTTGAGGTGTGTACATGTGTGTGTGTGTTGGAGAGACAGAGAGCAATGGAGAGAAAGAGACAGATGCATCTGCCCTTTGTCCCTAAGGCGATGGGTTTTAAACATTAAATGTCTGTGAGGCCCCCCTCCATCCACTCTTTCCCTCTCTCTCTCTCTTTCTCTCTCTCTCTCTCCCTCTCTCTCTCTCTCTCCATGCACCCGTCTGTCCAACAGTACCACGTCATTCATGTGGGTTCATCCCTTAATCAGCTTGGCCCCGGGGCCTGTCTGTTTGGGTATTTGTGGCAACCTTGTAGTAACTGCCTACGTGATGCAAGCACAAGCTCATGCAGGGAAAGTCTCTACCTTCACCTTCCCTCAAATGATTCAGTTAAAACACTGTGAATATGTACTGCAGGCAAAGCACAGATCCGTTTTTTTTCCTGGCATTGGTCATTCGTTGAAGATTTAGAGTTGTTTTAGTTTTAGAGCTGTTGCTAGGCTGGAATGCAGTGGGCATTGTTGGCAGTCCCAGGAACTCTTTTGGCTTTTGTCTAGTGTGAAAGCAAACATGAGAGGACTTCATGTAGACAATAGCAAGGGAAACTGACCAGCAGTGGGACTGCCAAACAGAGGAAGTCACCTTCATGGTCTTACAGTAATGGAAAGTGCAGAGAAGTTTCCAGAAACCACCCGGCATAACCCCTCTCTAGCCATAGGCACACACACACATACACAAACACACACACACATACACACACATACACACACACACAGTCACATGGCGGAGATGGACTATTAGTCCCTTGAGCTCAGTGTCTGTGTGTCTGTGTGTGTGTGTGTGTGTGGGGGGGGGGGTGCTGTGAGTGGAGGTTAGCATTGTTTGGCCTTTTGACTGCAGTATCTGACCTGTCTGTTAGCTCCCCTGTGACCACAGTGTAAAACAATGGTGAGATCACATCACGCTTGTCAGGCATTCCTCTATAGGCTCTGGACTATGTACGGGAAAAAAGACCGAACAATGAAAGGAATGGAAATTATGTTTTACATTTTTATATTGCTAATGTGGTAAAGTGATAGTCACATTTGCATCTGTATCTATTTGTATGGACATGTGTAACATTTAAACATTTTACTGCATGGTAGACTACTTTCTCAGATGTTAGCCCAGATACTCAATCTGCCAGCCAGCCAACACTGCACTGGTGGATGGACCTCTGAGCTGACGGTGCATCTGAGCATCCACCATCCTTGACCAGACAGCCAGAGTGCAGAAGGCTGCACAACTTACTTATTAATTTGGCTAACGCTAATGTCCAAAATGTCTCACTTGCACATATGTACTACATGCTTTTAGAGGGTCAATCATGAAATAGCCACTAAAATGGAGGCTTTTACTGTAGTAAAAGAAGAGTGCCTTGGGTTTTCTTTTTTTGTTGTTGATCTACTGTAAGTTTGGTTTAAACACAAGTGCATTTGTCTGGTCTGTAAACAGGATTCTGGTGAAATAATGTAGAGTAATTATATTTTCGGATCTTCAGAAAGTCTCTCAGATTGGTTTTAATTGTTGACTGTTCAAGGTGGACCAAACTCATTAAGATTCTAGGCGAGATAGCTGAACACTGAAGCTATTGACTTCCCCCAGAAGGATTCAAAAAGGATATTGAGGCTGACTTTTGTGTGTAAGAGGGTATTAGGAAGAAAGTGATGGACTGAACGTGCCAGGAAAGCGATGTTAAGTCTACTTAAGAGTACTCATTGTCTGTGTTATCTTAGTCGAGTGCCTTGAAGAAAGAAAAAAAAAACTCAGGTCTCCGACTCTGCAACGATTAATTTTAATCTTTGATGAGATTAAATGAAATCCGCATCAAGTCGCCAGTTAACTTATGCTCTGGAACCATCCAGTGAAGAGGAGATCCCTTGTATAGAGTCAAAAAATCCTAAATTACCCATGCGACTGAATGAGTATGAGTATGACTGTTAACACAGGTCATGGATAATCATTCACAAGACACATGCAAAGGACCATTCATCCATGACTCACTAATACTATATGTATTAAGTATTCAAAGTATTCTACAAGTAATTTCCCCCATGGAGATGTAGCCAGACTCCAAGTCCCAGAGGACAGAAGAAGGAGCCTCACCCTAACATTAGCAGCACTGCTGATTAACAATACTGCAAGCTAATGCTCTTCATCCTTAACTTCATAACCCTTTTACATATTTAAAGAGTGAGGAGGCTAAGTTTAATGGACTGCACAGGGCTGTCTTTATAGCTTAGATTGTAGAGCCAAACTGATGCAGTTGGTTCCTTTCAGTAATGGGGTTTTGGAGTCTGTGATCGGTCTGCGAGCTGGACGCTCCTGCTGCAGTGTATCGATGGGGAGTGTGATTTATAGGAGCTGCACTGCCTGGAACACTGCGCCGGGGGTGGGGTGGAGGTGGTGCTGGTGGAGGGGGTGGTGTGGAGGTGGGGGTGTTTGGGGAATGGTGGAAGGACTCGGCCCTGCACTGAGTTGATTAGTTTGCTGGCGCTGTCGACTGATGTGGCTCCTAGACCCGGTGACCCTGAGTAAGTGTAACAGCGGTGTCGCAAGACAGGAGCAGATGCAGTGGACGTGTGTGTGTGTGTGTGTGTGTGTGTGTGTGTGTGTGTGTGTGTGTGTGTGTGTGTGTGTGTGTGTGTGTACGGGTATTTGTGTTCGGAGGATTGGGAGCATGTTGATGGGTTTGTGTGTGTGTGTGTGTGGGGGGGGGGGCATGTTGATGGGGTTTGGTGTGTGTGTGTGTGTGTGTGGGGGGTGGGAGGGCGCAGAACATGTTAATGGCGTTTGTGAGGAGGAGGTGAGGCATCTCAGTCCCAGCGACTGTGACCCTCTTGTGCAGGCTCATTAAATGCAGATTGCTGACGCCTTACACCCCCTCCCTACCTCCTCTCACTCACTCACACACGCATGCACACACACACACACACACACACACACACACACACACACACACACACACACACACCGACCTCACTTAATCCCTTTCCATGCCCTGCGGCATCCAAGTCTCTCCCCACTCCCTTCTCCACACCTCTCACTCTGATTATTAACCTGCTACACCACAGAAACTGCAGCTCTACCACCCCCTTCACCCCCCAACACACACACACACACACACACACACAAAGACAGGCACAAACAAACAGGACACTCACACACACACACACACACACACACACACACACACACACACACACACACACACACACACACACACACACACACACACACACACACACATATACACGCACACACACACATATACACACACTCACACACACACACACTCATCCCACTCAAACGCTGAAGCATTGTCAGCATTGTTCCTGCTGTCTCACCTCCAGCCCATGGAGCCATTGTCCCGGTGGAGCACTTCAGCCCAACTCTCCCCTGTGCACAACAACCCCGCACAGAATCATGGTAAAGGGAAAGGAAAAGCTTTCCTTTTAAACTTTAACCCCTCGCTCGCTAAACCCACTAAACCCACTCCACCTGAAGGCAGCAGCACAGCTGTCACTTGATGAACTTAGACACCCCCCCCCCACCACCATCATATGACAGGCCACCAGCAAAGCTCAGATATTCACTGTCATATGAGCAAAAAGAACAAGGTATCAACTTGTTGTGTTGTTGTGTTGTCCTTGTTTGTGTTTAACTAAGTCCCTCTTCCGAGCTACTTTTAAAGACTGGACTGTAGGGCACACTAGGGGTCACTGGACAGGATTTGGAGTCAGTGGGTTGTGGTGGTTTACGTGTGTGGGACAGCCTAGGAGCATAGCAGATATAGAGCAGTAATGCTTCGGTTATATATAGTCACTCTAATCTGCCCCAAATCCTGCCCACCACAGGACACCCCCAGCACACACACACACACACACACACACACACACACACACACACACACACACACTACACACACACACACATACACACACACACACACACACACACACACACACACACACACACACACACACACACAACACACACACACACACTTACACATACACACACACACACACACACACACACACACACACACACACACACAGACAAACACAGAGAGAGAGAGAGAAACACAGACACTCCCTCACAAACACACAGATTAATGCTTATTCTAACTCTCTTAAACCAGGCAGGTGGTGGGTGGTTGAAGCACACTAGGAAATTTCCATAGCCATGGGAACTTGAATAAGAGATCAAATTAAATCAAATATTGAATGTGGACATCCTTCATGTAGAAACTGTTTGATTTTCACTACATCTTATAGGTTGAATTTTGCCCTCAGAGAATAATTTAATGACCTGAGATCATTCATTCACTGGTCATTAAAGGTTAATGATAACATGTCTTGTACTTCTTGTACTTCTTGTAAGGCCACATAACACGCTGAATATCTCTGTAAGCTCACACAAGGACAGGATGCTGTGGCTCGCTAATCATGGAGGGTAGCAGTCCTCCTAAACTATTTTGGTTTTATTATGCATCATCCTGCCTTTCTGTCTGCATGCCTGTGCCATGTTTTGTAAAGGTATTGCTTTGTGT